>NW_010110475.1:63314-161162 GCF_000699245.1 Pterocles gutturalis | reverse complement strand
GACTTTGTCAAAAAATGCCGGGGGGGGGGCGGGGCTGGAAATCAACATTGTGTATCTCTCAGGGAAGAGATCAGTCTTGAGTCCCTAGCTGTAAGATGGGAATTATCACGTTTGTCATTCTTGCAGGACTGAAACTGCCCAATGGAAAACGCTCCATAGCATTACTAGCCCTCCAGAGGACTACTAGTACCGCGTATCAACAGATCCTCTACCTACTACATACCGCCAACGGTAACACTGAGCTGTACTCCGGATTCCCTATCTGAGCACTTAACAGGCCAAACAGCAGAAGTCCTGTTCAAACTTGCCATTTGTGGATGCAGACCTGCACCTCATGATCACTCTAATTCAACTTCCTAACAGGTTCTCTTTGGATTAAATCTTCACACAGGAGCTTGCACAACACTCTAATTCCAGGCAAGAGCAACACTAGCAACAGAAAGAATCTAGTGCTCTCTCAATTTACCTGCTGAAATAATTTCACCACTGTAGTCAGGCGATGGTTCTATTTTCAGCAGCAACAAAGTACCTGCCTGTATCTGAAAGCATGGAAGAAACTCTTCATCTGACCTAACGTTTACAGGCAAGTGAGTCAGGGCATCATTAATTCAGAATGATAAGTCATAAGATGGCTTCCTAATATGTTCTTAGTATCTATGAATCAGTCTCACTTGTGTGGATGCAGGCCAGAAGACATCCTAGAATAGCTAAAAATCTCTTACTTTTTACATTTCCTACCAAGCCAATAGCTTAAACATCACAATGAGTCACAGAGGTTGACTAGCTGGTGACAATCATGTGTTGAAATTATAAACGTCAAAAGGCTGTGATTCACTTAAATCAAGTGCCTGTGTTTAATTTATTTATATTAAGCTTTCACATTTCTGAGACATGGTTTCACCCAGCTCCTTCCCTAGGAGTGTAAATCACCATCAAAGTACAGAAGAGTAAATCTGCACAACACAACTGGGTTCGAATATGACGCACAGCAAACAATTACAAAAGCACATATACGGATTCATTGTTAAAGCTGCTCCAGCCTTGGAAACATCTTCACATTTTTCCACAGTTTATGCAGGAATTCAGAATGTTGCAAGTATATAATTAGTATTAGATGTGATTAATTCATACTGTGGGAAAATACAGGAAGAACTGAAACAGAGTTCTGTGGATCTCCTTTCTCTCCACCCAAACTGCAATCAAGCGTATGCCTATTCGACTCTCTGAACATACTGCCAGAACCCAAATTTGGGAGCTGGCTTTTTTCTCCTCTGGCTGTAATACTCAATGTTCCATTTTTCAATGTCACACTCTTTACCATGCACACATTTTAGTCATATCATTTCACTGTACGGTTCTGGGGCTGGCTGGCTCACAGCTTCTTTGTACCTATTTTCCATCATTCTCTTTTTCATTTCTTTCTCACAAGGCTGTTTGCCAAGTCTTATTTGCCTGTATTTGTAAAATAAGAACAATTATCTGTCCTTTGAAAGGCACATAATACAGAGTTCTAGGAAAAAAGCTGCAGGTTTCATCTGCACAGCTTAAGAAGAATCAGTTTTGATTTCTACTCTGGATTTTGCTTTGAGCTGAGTGTCAGGATCCAATCTAAAAATCTTCCCAGTTTACTTGTAATGCCGAAAACATGAAACTCCAACCCTTTTAGAGTTCAACAGAGAATAAGAAATCATTCTTCATATTAGTGCAATGGGGCTCAAATTTGCTTGAAGAGTTCTGTGAACCTTAGCAAAATCTGATGGAAATTTAGCTTTTAATGATAGCTGGAGTCCATCAATGCTTGGCACGTTCTCCCAAGTTTTTACACAAGGTTTGCAAAGCTTTGGAAAGCACATGCTTTCACTGGTGTTTACCTGCAATAAGCAAGAGTAATACATTCTTATGTTTACTCAGTTTCTGAATTTGGTGTGTATTTCACCATACTAAAATTAAGTGAAATCAAGATGACAGAGAAAAAAGTGATATGAGGAATAAAGCACGGAAAAAGAAATTAAGACTTTGGTCCCGCTCTGCCCAAAATTGCACGTGGCTCCTGAAAAGATGAGAAGTGAAATGGAAAAAATAAATGCCTGATTGACTTAAATATTTAAGTTTCATTCTCAAATCTTGCATTTGGGTTAAATTTGATGTGACCTCTGCTGCGCTTAAGGATACCCATGCTGTTGAACACAGCCCAGGGCAGAAACTCTCTTAATTCAGAAACTAAAAAAAGTGAGCTGGAACCTGCATTACCTTACCTACACAGTACTATGCCCGAGATAATTGACATTATTAAGAGAAAAGCCTATGACAGCAGAGGTAGGCTCATACTACTACTTCTGCTTGCAAGACCACAGCTAATAGCCTCCTCATGGCACCGCGTTTGGCCACCAAGATCAACCAGCATCTTACACTGTGTGCAGCACAAAGGATGTCACAGAAAAACTGGACTCAGGTGTTTCTAACAATTTTACCCAACAGTTAATCATAAGGCTACCTCTAAACTGTCCTGAGCCCTGAGCTGCCATTTTCTTCTGCAGTCTGTTGCTGCATGATTCCCTAAAAAGAAGCCATTCTGTACACTGGAAAGTTAGAAAAAAATGTGAATAAAGAAATTGGCATATCATGATGCTAAAAATTATAACATGTTCTTAATTCTAATCACAACTTCCTACTCTGATAAGAATAATTGTGTTGATTTTAATATAAAATAATCCCTAATTCTTTACTACCTAGGTTATTGCTTGTGTTAGCTAAAAAGCATATAGATCATTGATTATGTTCATAAGCCCATCAATTACCATATTGCTGTCATTCTGTAGTAACTATTTTTAACCAGGTTCAACACACTAAGGGGTATAAAAACTCTGCAAATAAAATCTGTCTCTTAACCATATTTGTTTGTACTTGTAGCTCATGTTTATTTGGCACTTACTGGCCCCTGAGTTATATACCTGCAATAGTGGGGGAGTAAGTCTCCTTGTCTCAGTATTTACTCAAAAAAACATTTGGTCGTGTACTCTCCCTTCCTCTCTTAATTCCAGTATGTTGTACTGTATTTGGCTTCATTTATAAAAGGTTATGCTTACCACAGATTCCAAGTCTTAGAACAGACTTTATTAGATTAAAATTAATTTCCTTCAAAATGTCTGTCCTTTTACATCTGAGGAGAACATTCTGACTTAATATTTTGAAGGGAGGGGGGAAAAACTAATTAATTAGGGGGAATCATATACACACAACCCCCCTCCCCCCACCCCCGAGAACAGACGTATTTTCATCCTCATCGGTACAGTCCTCTCCCACCACCGTGCTCCCTACAAGCTCTGCCCAAGGTTTCCCCCAAGAACACCCTGGTGCCGGCCCAGCCCCGCTGCCTCTGCGGGGCCGGGGGAACACCTCCCACAAAGTCCTGTGCTGCAAGCGACCTGCTGCCAGCCACAGTCTGTGCATCTGCACTTCTCCAGTCTGCAAGAAGTATCGCAGGGGTTTGTATGCAATTACAGGATTGGAAACCCCTGTACCAAGGTCTGTCCCCTCTCCCTTTCAGTTGCTAGAAGGTGGCAGCAGCACGGCAGTTTATTGCCAGGCTAGGAGTTGCCTGACACGGGCAACTTGCCCATGGTTCAAGGTTGGGAAGCATTACGCAGGGAGGATCCTCCTCTACCGCAAACAGGAAAACTGCACGGGGTACTCAGATTTCTTTTTTCTTTTAGTGACAACAGCAGACAAGAGGTTTTCAAACCGTCGCACACAAATCACTGAGGAGCAGTAAGGGGTTGCTGCAAGCAGAGCAGCAGCTCTCAGTCCTACCTGGCTGAGGAGCCAAGGTTCAGCCAGCCCTGCCGCACTGTCCACAGACACAGCCAGAGCCGTGGTACCCCTCCTCGGCACGGCAGCACCATCCCGCAGCACCCACACGTGCTGCAGTGTGCTCTGGGCACTGGGGGAGGCAAGGAAGGATGCTGCAGGGAGTGGAGCACAAGGCACGATATGCTGGCCAAGCTGGGTGGGGTTGCGGTGGGTACGGGGTGAGGGTCCTGGTGTGGGAAAAGAACAGGTGTGTGCGTGCTGCCCAGGGGCTGCTGCTCCTTCTGCAGATGGTGGCTCTTGAGCATCTGCAAACCCTTGACATGCAGCTCTCCAACCGAGGACGCAGAATTGCTCTTGACAAAGGGAACTGCCAGCCATTGCCCCTGAGGGAGAAGGAAACTAAATGCTTCCTCACATTTGTGTGAGCCAATATATCTCTGCAAGAGATTTATTTTCTCCAGGTACGCTCCCTGAAGACATGCTTTAGAGAAGCTGGTACAAAGACTCTTTTCACGACCACCACTTAAATATTCATAGAAAAGGGAAGTAACGGGGAGCTTATTGGGAAGAGATTATAAAGGTGATCTGATAATAGGGGAGAACAGGTCTAAAGAGTGACCTTTAATAAATAACTGCTATGGTCCCAAGTGAGTTAACAAAATTACAGACTCATTCAACCACCCGCCCTTAACCTGCCCTTCAACGACTGCATGGTCAAGACAGTGTACACAAACAGAGAGGTCAGCGTTTGCTCATGACCACAGCAAGCTTCCTCACTGCAATATTGCAGACAGACTGTAGTTACCAGACTTGAGCGCTGAGTCACGGACTATGCCCTTCCCTACATGTGTAAAACATTAAGTGTTCATCACAGAAACTTAAATAAATTAAATCATTCCATTGCAAATGACAAAAAGGGAGCTTTCAAGTTGCGCAGTTATTATTCAGAGATATGGAAGCAATAAAGTTAAGGTTCCACATGCATCCTCAGCTCTGTGCTTTGGTCTACATGTAGTGTGGTTGTTAATTCCATAAACCACTAATAGTTCTGGTTTTTTTTTTCCTAAAAAGACCAGAATAATACTTTTTATCCACAGTCTATAAATTCTCTAGAAAGAGAGCTCTCCTTTTATTTAAATAATCCAGTCTCCTCTTTACTGACACATTTTTATGCACTAAGATATTTTTCCTGTATTTTCACATTTTGATGTTCCAAACGCATTTCTCTACACAGATCCCCACCGATGATCCTCGCCTCTAACAATCTACACAGGGTGCAAGGGCTTTCTCAATGGCTCTATCCCTCTGCATTTTCCTATCAACTCACAGCAATCCACATACCCCAGAAAACACTCAGATAAATCTAAATCTAACTTAATTGAATGTGCAGGAGGTCTTTATACGCTTATAATTTTTCATCGTTACCCAGTCTTGTTATTCACAGGCTGGTGCAGGTTACTTACAAAATATATACTGTGTATTTTTCAAGCAAGTGACTTCCATTAACTCTGTCTGGCACAGCAGTAGTTTACAGTACATAGAAGCTATCTCACACATACATTTAAAGCTGCAATAAAAATATTTGATGCTATATGGAAAACAGTATTAAAATCACACAATTAAAGGCTATATCAAATTCATACAAACAGAAGAGAACAGATTCAGTCTTACCAACAACAGAGGATATATTTATCTGCACCATTGGTGTTTTCAACATCTGAGGGCTTATTTTTCCAATGTTACTGGTATCAGAACAAATTTGCTTTGGTTTTACTTTTCTTGAGACACAAGCAAGTTTGAGAGACATTTTCTTACTGAATTTTAAGTGATTCTTTTAAAAGAAATTTCCCTGGAAACAAGTGACCGCTATATTTCACATAGATTGCAAGATGCAGAAAGGAGCGATTCTTACACAAATATTCAGAACTCCAATGCATTTTCTTTAGAAGATGAAGAGTAATTTGGAATAAAAGCTTAATATTTTAACTGTGTATCCATTTCGGGTGCAACGCTTCCATTTATGAGATTAAAAAATAATTTCAAATGTACTATATTGAGGCCCAGGCGTTCATTATGCCTTGTGCAGATGAAACATTACAATTCTGTTATGTTGAAGGTTGCAGGGATTATTTTTTTAAAACTTTTCCTGTGTTGTCTCTAAGAACTTGAGCATTTTTTACACTTACTCTTCACCAACCACATGGCTTAGAAAATCCTGAAAGATGCAAATTGGGGGGTAGACATCTGCAGACAGGCAACTGTCATGGAAATGTCAGAACAGCTGTAGCAGAGAGGTTGCCAGTGGTAAACCTGAATATACAAGCAATTCAAGAGCTTCCTACTGAACCTGGTATAGAAAAAAATGCAAAGGTGAAGTTCTTTGTAGAATTTTAAAAAATAGATGTAGAACTTCTTGCACCATAAGAGGCTGTGAAATCAATCAGAAACACAGATGAATACACATGCCAGAAGTTTGTGAATTCCACCCAAAGAGGAAAATGAGCCAGAGCACAACATAGCTATACAAGAGACCTGTGACAAAAAAATTGTCTGGGTATGGCTTTGAAATATTTATAAACAAGTGTAACATTACTGAGGAGGGAAGGAATACCATAAACAATAGGGTCATGTTGTAACTTTAATTTTAAAAACGCAAAATAGCTGAAATACCAAAGGAACATCTTTAAAGGAGCTTTGGGATGGGAGGGCATAGTTGAGTTTTTTTAACAATCATAAATACTCTCAGCGTTGTACTGGGATGAGACAAGAGTGGCATCTAGTGGCTCGGTATGGTGCTTCTTCCCATTGAACAGCTGGGACATGTTCCAGACCTGCTTTTGTACAGTATGCATTACAGTCGTCTGGGCTGTAATTGAGTATCTGGCGAGTATCTCGCTAGCAAAACTATCAAGGCGGGGGGGGGGGGGGGGGGGGGGAATAAAGGTTAACGTGTAAAGGAATAAGTAAGGAGGTATTATTCTCTATCTGTGCTTTGTTAGCAACTTAGCTTAGAAGTAGATACATGGGGTTTTTTTTTTTTTTTTTTTTTTTTTTTAATCTGGCAAGAAGAAACTGCACGGTCTTTAAGAAAGTATTCAGTACAGCTCTAGGACTAATAGTGATCTGTTCTTTATGTATGCACGTGTTCGGTTACCACTGACTTCTAACTATAAAGAATATTAACAGAGGACTTTCATACATCATATACATGTTTGGTGACATTTTCCAAAATTTACTTAATACTCTTTTACGAGTTGCATATTTTTACTGTGAAAATATCGGAAAGAAGTTCCCCATTTGGGAATTCTGGAAACTCCTTAGGAGAGGAGACAGTGTATTTGCAGGAACAGATTTCCTGAGAGTCATTAAGATCCCCTGGGGCAAGCTCACTTTGTTTGCCGAGGAAAGGGTACAGTATTATGGTATTAGGGAGACTTGATGAGTTCTTGATCCAGGTTCCATTTTAATTACATATTATTAATCATTTTGCAGTTGGAAAAATTTAACATTGTCTATGTGTAACTAATTAGGAACTCATGTTTTTTTAAATTAAAGAAACATGTAGAAGTTTCTTTTGCAGTGTGGGGTTGAGTTGAGAATATGTAGCACTAGAGCATAAATTTTCTTTCACAGTTCAAAAATTGTTCCTCTAGAACAGCAAATAAACAGGAAATTGGATTGTGTATTATATTCCAAAATTAGTGTGAGATACTACAGACATTCCTGATTCTTCAAACATCACCACAGAAAAGGCCATTTAAGTAACCTAATCTGCTTTGCATTTCCAGTCCTTATCTTTTTGAAACTGTTCTCTGATAGTAAAAATAAATTCTCTACTAATCCCTGCACACAACAACCACACAAGCATAAGTAGATATTAATTGATATTACTGTTTACGACTACGATGGCAATGAAAGTGAATGTTACAAATGCTGCTGTTACAATCAGAATTTCAGAACAGCACACAAGGAAGATTTGAATTGCGATCAACGTCATACACAAAGCCATTAAACTAATATTTACATTTAACCTATATTTAGCAGAACTGAAGAGTTGAATGTTAAAACAGACATAAACAATGATATAATTTAAAATATTTAAAATTTTATGTAACATGGAATAAAACAAAATGTGTGGCGGTAATTCATTGCTTTAGAGTTCAACTTATTCAAGTGTCTGTATACTTCGGAAGAGATTCTTTTTATTTTCAGTTTGAAGATTTTAAACTGAAATTTAAAGACAAAATTTCAGTTTTAAAATCAAAATACAAAAATTACTGCAGATTTTTAGAAAGTACTTTGATTCTGCCAAACGTTGACATTCACCAAGTCCAAACAGCAGGTTTGGGGTTTTTTTTTTCCTAAACTTTTGGTTTAGAAAGTGCACACTGGCTTAATATGTCTGATAATGTGAAAGCTTGAATTTAAATCCCTGGAAAATAAAGGATTTTGAACGTGAGGAGAGTGTAACCCTTACCCATTTTCTATTGTTTCAGTAACATAGCTGCTGACTTACAATACAATACAACAAACTAGATTTGTTGGCACAACTTGCCCGAATTGTGAGCTTTAAGTACCATTCTATTCTCAGTAAAAAAAGTTTAAAATACAGGCAAACGCAAAGCCTTATTCAGTACATTATCTGACTCCATTGTGTACTTGTATCTAGTATTTCTAACATATGTCAGCAATTTCACATCATTATAAAGCTCTAGCTATAAAGTTTGCTGTATCTGTCCTTGGAGTGTTTAGAAGAAAACAGCTGTATGCCTTTTGAACCACCCACAAAACTCAAAATTTAAATTAGCTTTTTAATATTTATTTTTCCCACATAGGCAAAGTATATGTGCTAGATCACTCACCAGCCCTTCCCTGTAACCTTTTGGTTAGGACAGGTCATGTGTCCAAGAGTTAAAATACAGTTAAGTGGCAACTGAATTGCACTATTTATTTGCGTAATTAGAGAGCATGCGGGAGTTTGAGTCACAGAACAGGACTCAGATGTGCTAACTGCTGTTACAAATGCACGTGCCATCACATGCATGCATGCAAAGTAATCCCTGATGTTAAGAGTTTTCCATCTAAAGGCAAGCAAAGATATTTATACAGCTAGGCAGGGAACATCAGTAAATAATTAGGTAATATCGATCAGGAAGATAAGCAACACTTCCAGATCATCAACCATCTTATTTGCCATCAGTGATTTGGGGGGTGGGGGCAGGAAGGAGAAGCAGAGGATCACTTGTTGAAAAAGGACAATCATAAAGAAAAAATGCAATTAAAGCAAAACATTTGAAATGTAAAAACAGCCAACTCCCATCTGTAATCACCCGTGAAACCCAGAAACAATGATTGCACTGATCTCCAGCAGCATCATCTTTTGCCAACTCCAATAAGCTGAACGGACTGACCATCTGCAGAGACGCGTCCCCTACCTGCCCTGAACGTGTGAATGACCGCTTTTGTTGAACACTCGGAGACATGTTTCTAGTTAATGCAAGACAGTTCAACTGGTAAAATGTTACTAAATCAATTGTATATCAATATACGTTCTGGTATCGCGGCAGTTACAGTTCAGGGTGTAGGGTAACAATAATGGAAAACAGAACTTGCCATTATGTATCATTAAAGTATAATCAATTACAGGAATCTGTTAGTGCTTTCCTTCGGAGAATCAATCACGAGGAAACACAATCTACTCAAATGTGCAGATAACAAACGGAAATTATTTTTAAAACAAGGTGATTGGGTTGAAAACATTTTTAAAGATAAACTTTAACAGATTTCCTGACCTCATTTTATTAATGTAAAAATCAAAATAGACAAAAATGCTGGCTTTATACTCCAAGAATGGAATATGGAAATTCCTATTAAATCTGGGCCTGGAGCGTGCATTTTCCAGCCAACATCCAAGATTGCATTTGCTGCGTTCGTCATTATGTATTTGTGTGTATATACAATGATGTCACTGTTTATGACACTATAAAGTCCAATCCAAAAACCAGTTTTTATACTGTCCTTCTGGAGATCACTTACACACAGGCTGAGGGGCAACACTCACCAAATTCACAAGTTAATGTCAGGGCTTACCTGGAAACAAGAGCGCAGCGGTGCCTGTACACAGGAGCGAGCATGCGCTCGAGGAGCTCGGCAACCACAGTAAAAGCTCGTGAAACCATCAGACACATCCTCGGTTGTGCACCAGAGGATTTGTCACTGCAGAAATGTTTCATCAGTTGCAAGTGGAGCTGAACTGCAGTCTGAAGAGAAAGGGCAAGCCAACAACAGCTTCGTATCCTGTAAATTCTCTCCCTGTGTCTCTCTCCAGAGGTACCCCGATACACCAGGCTCACTCCTGATTTACACAAGTACAGCGGGTTTGAGCCACCCCTGTAAGGCAAAAC
Organism: Pterocles gutturalis; assembly: GCF_000699245.1. NCBI lineage: Eukaryota > Metazoa > Chordata > Aves > Pterocliformes > Pteroclidae > Pterocles > Pterocles gutturalis. The sequence goes on along the minus strand of NW_010110475.1, from coordinate 150,948 downwards.
TGAACCAGCTGAAAACGCTTTGGACTTGACAACAATCCCACTTCCCGGTTTTGTCTCCTCACAGACAAAGGGAAAATAGGAAGATGAGGTGAAAACCTGTGTTGGGACAGGATGAAGGGAAGGAATGACTCTTGAAACATCAGCTGTGGGAGGAAAAAAAACTCACCAATGGATGAAAAAAAGCCACCAAGGCTGAATAGCTTTCACTCCAGCCAGTCCCAAGTGCTACTGAAGAGTAATACCTTCTGATTAAAGTGAAAGCAACCAACGTGTAAAATCTGCATTACCAGGAGTGCGAGCAGTCCTTGTTTAAAACTGCTCTGTCACCATCTTGCATCGTTCACTGCCTTCTTTCAGCAGAATCTCCCTAATTACCGCTTCATTTCTCCACAAGCTCAGCAACTCCCACTCAAGAGGAATGCTGGTGCTGCCAGTATGTAGAAAAGTCAAGGACTGAGACATTACTTGGAGGACATACATAGCGAGGTATTGACCAAGGGACAATAAGGAATTTTAAAAAACAATTAATTTTCTTCATCTATGGGGATAATTGTTAATTAATGCTAACTGGGCTGCTGTTTTATGGAACTCGGTGCAGTACTTGGACCAAAAATGACAAACATTTTCGGATTCAAGTATTTTTATAGCAAATACTACACATTCTTATTTTTGGAATTTCAATTATTCTTTGAGAGATTTCCCATTCTATAACTTGTAATAGATCCCAATGAATACAGATCCTATAAGATCTACAGAAAATTGCAATTCTGAGAGATGGAATGCAGTAGGGAAGGGGAGCAGGTAGAGAAACAGTAATTTTTCATAACACCATCTTATATTTCATCTCATTACTACGTCTTTTCATCTCATTGACATTTTACAGGTAGTTAAAGCCTGGAAATTTAGGTCTTTCTAGGAGAACAATAACCACTTGACCTCTAGAGAACTACATCAGTAGCCATTTACCTGTACAGGAATTTCAGTAAAAATGCAGACAATTTTCAAAAAGCAACATAGGGTTTACCAGTTCACCAAGAGGTGTGCACTTAATTTTGACCATTTGTACCTCCATCATTAATCAGTGACGCTAACACAGTGATACTTCATCGGACTATTAACTTCCTGTCTGCAGTAGGAAACCACTGGATTCACAGCTGCTACATTAATGCCCTAGAAGACATGACACTGAGCTTGCTCTGAAAGATCCTCATGTAAGATACGATCAACCAACAGCCAGGCACTGTGCTGAATATGGCAAAAAAGTCCAGGGCAGCAGACCGTCTACGTTGCCAATACCACGAGAGTGTAGATGAGTTAGGGTGACGCACACTGTCACAGAGCAGATCCCCAACCTGCCTCCACAGCCCTCTGCTGCTGCTCCTGCCAGAATTGGAAAGAGGAGAGGGGGGATTGACCTGGGCACCCTGGTGAGAAGGGAAGTGTGGAAAAAAGGAGGGAGGACCACGCAGAACAGTTTGGAACTGTGCTATGGTGGCAAGGTCTACTGGTGGGCCGGGGAGAAAGTCATGGAAAGCCCTTGGAGGCTCCAAAACCTCCCACAGCCTTTCGCAACCTGAGGTGACCTCCATCCAGACCATTTTACCTCATCACAATTCCATACAACCTTTCCAAAAATCACAAACCTAGCATAAGCTCCCACAAGCCCCACAAATTGTACTAGATCTCCTCCTCACCTTGCTGCCAACCAGCTGGCCTTTGCTAGCCCTATACCCAAAACCTCCCTTGTCCCTTCCAACATAACACACCTCCCTCAGCTCGTCTCTTCTTTGCTGCAAAATTCTATTTTGCATACGATGCTGAAAGCTCTTGAGCTGACTTTGTCAGCAGGAGCTCCACACAGGCACAGAATATCCATTAAATCTCTCACAAATATCTCTGATAGGCACATTTTGGATCCACAATAACATTTCTCTGAACACATGCTCCTCATTTCGAAAAGCTGACTGGATGCAGAATAAGATTTCAAGTCCATTTTTACATCTAAATTGAATAGTCCAAAAGCTTTAGATAGATAGCTGTTAGTTTAAATCTGAAATACGATACACATAAAATGTAACATTAAATCAAAATACTGTTATTGCAATGTTGCTTTTTTTTAATTAACCACAAACAAAACACTTATTTAAACTTGGCATCTATGATTTTTCAAGGAACATAACATCACTTTTTCCAAGCTTTTCACACGGGCAAGTACATCCTCCATTTTTTATTTCATCTCTTTATCTATTTATCCATTGTACTTTGTTGCAGTACCTCTGCTGGGCCCCGTCTTAGACATGGTCTTTCACCAGGAGTTTTTTTTGTTGGGTTTTTTTGTTGTTGTTTTTTAAGCAGGACACCTCCCACTGCACGACACACAAAATCAGTGACAAAGATGTGCACATTAGGCAATATACATAAGGTTGAAGCACAGAACTTTGAACAAAATTAAGACATAAATACTAAACTATACATGCATATAAACGCACATGATTTTTTTAATACTATCAGTCATGGTCAAAACTGTACTAGTACGTAGAGTACGGCTTAGAAGACTTTACTTCCAAGTCTGAAGTTTTTACACATCATCATAGAATTATATTTTGAAATTTTCTATTTTGATATTAAAAAGACCTGAAAGCCATTAACATGGCCATTGACATTGATCTACCTATTGTGTTTTGTGCTATTACCTATTACTCATGGAAAAATAATTGCTTTTATTTTTCCAAATAATTTTCAAAAAATCCAAGTTTAAAAGTCACCAGTGACTATTTCACAAGCCTGGGATTTCAACTAACCATTAAACAAATATGCAAGTGTATTTTTATGATAAAAAACCACATAGCTCACTGAACTCAGACAAATCCTGTATATTATGAATCGATCAACCACATGATTGATGAAATGATGCGTGAAAATAGAGGCAGAGGCAAAATAACCTACTTGAACCCAGAAAATTTTCAGACAATAATCATTACCAGCCTTAATTAACTTCAACACAAAAGCAGGGGCTCCCTCTGTTTCAAGTTAATGAAGCTCAACACACAGACACCACAATTAGGGACAAAGCATAAGTCTAAAGCAAGTTGTATTTCAGGATTGAAATAACGAGCTTGGTATTTTAATTTTCTAGTCAGCAATTATGTGAGACTCAGAAACAAAGAAACAACAAATGCAATTGAAATGCTAAGGTATGAATGCAGCTGGGTTTCACTCAATCTTTCTTATAACCCAAAGGCAAGAAAGTAACTTTTTTCCTACAATGAGTAGTATGTAAAATACCCTGGAAATATTTCCACTGTGATCATCTAAGATTTACTCACTTTCATACTACACAAGTCAGAAATGTGACCTCATCTAAAGCTATGAACTGCTTAGTGACTTCTATCTTGCCTTTCTCATATATATTAAATCTTTATCTATAATACTGTTATTTCCATTTAAAATGATTGTTGTGTAGCAAAAAAGCTGCTCTCCCACAAAAAATGAATAAACCTAGATTACTTCCACCCTTTTCAATAATTTGCCTATTCCTAAATACCCGGCTGGAAGAATATATGACCTTTAACTTAATCTCATCACCAAGCACCTCCAAAAAAAAAAAGCACAAAAAAGAGAAAAGATGGTCTGCCATTTATTTCCTCCATTTAGAGTTTATTAAACCTAAAGATAATATGAAAAAGGTGGAAAAAAGCAGAGAATGTCTGGGCTGTAGTATCAGATATCACTGCTTATTACTGGCTATCTGCCTGGTAATCATAAATCCATAGGGTAATATTCGAAAATCTTTTGCTTTTCAGGTAGGTGTGAGCCAAAAAGAAAAAAAAGTTTAATTTTCTATGAGGAGCAGAAAACAGCAAGCACAGCACAATTGGGTACCAGGATGCATAAATATTCCTGATTACAAACCCTTTCACATAAAGCAAACAGGAAGAGTTTGAAGCTAACAGTGTGTACATCATGCAAAAGGTATCTCTGTCCCAAAAGATAGATATCACATAGACTATGAATGAACTGCTCCAATAAATTATATTATTCCTCTGAGGGGAAAGGAGAGCAATGTTATAAACAGTGACTTCAGAAAAGTGAGAACAATAGGGCATTGAATTTTGCAAGAGTGAATTAAGGATCTTTTTTTCCTGGAGGAAAGCTCAGTATCACTGACCAATGAGCCTTATAAATAAAAACATTAACTCCAGCTCTGCCTACTCCTCTAAGCACCTTAGCATCTCATCCTTTCAACATATCAGAAACTACATGTAGATACAAAATACATACACGTACATAGAGAACTGAATAGATGTTTCAAACAGATTCTTTAGAATACACTTTCCAGACAGTTCAGAAAGTGTGTGATTCTGGCAAAACGCACATCTCAAACACACAGCTTTGATGACAGACTGTGCCGTGTATCTTTGGTGTAGAGCCTTAACAAATCACAAAAGAACCATCTCTGTACATCACCTCCTCCTTCTGCTGTCTGACATGCCTGAATATCCACAGATAAAGGAAAGCTGAGCCAGAGCAACATTTCTCAAATTTAATCTTGATAGGATCAAAATCCTCAGAACTGTCACTTGCCTTTGGCATCGCTTAGAACAGGGAGAGTCTTTCACTGAGACCTTGCGGGACTAAAGGAGCGTGCCAGTCCATCTGCCTCTGCATGAAACTGCTCAGCGCTGAGGGGAGGGCTGCTGCTGGCCAGGTAAAAAGCACAGGCTCAGAGTTCAAGCCGCTGAGTAGCTGGCCTTTTCTGGAGCAGAAAGTTAAAAGCTAATTAGAAAGACTTTTCAGAAGGGGACAAGCTCTCTTTTTTCCGGAAAGAGGGGTGATCATTAATTTCTAGGTCACAAGTCTCAACAAGCAAGTCAAACAACTGCCCACTATAAAGTAATTTCTAATCCCAAATTCTTGCTTGCTGCCACCATATGCCAAACATTGAGCATTGGCAACTCTAACCTCATCTTGCACGGTCATTTCAGATTTTCTCTGGCTCTTTAGCTGCTTGGAATTAGAAACTGATAGTCCCGTAAACGTCTGCTAGAGACACGTTTTTAAACACATCACCTCCGTCTGCTCCGACAATGGCAATGACGAGTTTCTCTGCTGTTTATGGCAACGTCAAGGAGCATATGCTTTTCAACAACATTGTGATGTTTTTCCTTGTCTCTTATACAGCATTACTCCCTCACTCGCTGTGCATACTTGTTTTGCCAAACTTCTCTGAAACCAAATTTGAAATGGTATTTGAGTGTTACCTACTCTTATTCTCTCTCTGAAGTTTTCTTTTCTTTTATAATGACGCTTATGTCAGGCAGCTTCTTACTGTTTATACAATTGCCTAAGCTGACACAGAAGAGGATGGAGGAAAGAGGTCTTTGCCTTTTTTTTAAGTAGCTGAAAATGGTTTCTTCATTTAGCCTCACTATAAGCAAAGGTAATGGTTTTAGAGAGACTTGCAAAAAGATTACTGTCAGTACTCTTGAAACACAAAGATATTAACACTTAACAGCTTTGCCTTTACACATTATTTAGGTATTTCTCCTTCTCCAGCCTTCTTTCCTGCGCTTTACAGTCTTCTGACACCTTTTACTGCACTGTTTCTGCTTTCTTCCTCCACAGTCTTCCTTTCACAAACCTCGGATTCCCCTTGCTTCATTGAACTTGTCCTGCCTGCTCTTGCATCCCTGTCCAGGCGAGCGGACCTGGCGTGCAGGAGGTGCTCATCATCCCAAATGCCAGTTTGCTTTGAAATGCAGGGAAAGTCACCGACTTCTCAATTATAAATCATGGCATGCATGGATCACATGCTATTTTGACTGTGTGGAAAGGCAATCACATTGGCAGAAGCTATTCTGCCTTTTTGGAAGGGATGTAAGGCATTTTGAACAAGAAACTTTTTTTTCCAAGCCTCAGGTAAAGTTCTTGCAAGCTTACACTCACTCCCAGGTTGATATGACAAATTTCAATCTAATTTTAAGGCTGCGGCACTAAGTATTACTATTGATTTTCTGCTAAAAGTCCATCTCATAATGTCTCTTTTTTTTTTTTTTCTCCTTTTTCTCTGGTTTTTTTTCCTGCTCGTAAGTGAATATACCCGTTTTCATTTGACTGGCTCCCTCTGGCACATCATTATCCCTTTATCTGAACTATACTAGCTTATCCCTCTATTTGTTCTGTTGGAATATGTCAAAGAAGTGCCTTGCTAAAACAATGAAAGAAAGAATTCCATGTTGCAAACACCAAGTTTTATCACTATTTTAATGAGAACTTGTTTTACTTATAACCTTAACCTGTGAATTTATGTGAATATGCAGGAATCACAGATTTTATTTCTTTTAAACACGTCTCTAATTCTTATAAGATGCTTAGGAAGAGCACAAAAAAAAAGAAACCTGGAAATACTTAATGATTTGAGAATGGGAAAGGAAAAACTGTATATATGAATTATATGCATGTAAACACTTTCTGTTCCATCTTGTTATTGCTGTTAGACCTGACTTGTGATTCTTACTTTTGGAAAATACATTTCTTTTTTTGCAGAATCGTGCCAGAGAGGAAAAGACTTACACTGCAGTTCAAATCCATCCTCTGAATCAAGCAGGACAGAAACTCGGACTGGGGCCTCTGAGATCCAAAACCACTGCCCCATCCATCAGGCTTTTCTGAGCTGAGTGTCTCACAAACTCTTCTGCTGCAGTTGTTTCACATCATATAAATAATTTAATATTCACTAGAGAAGCAACTTGAACAGGCTTCTCATCCTAACTGAGAGCCCCACCTATTTGATTACGAGTTGTTCCAATGCGGATGTTTCTCTCTTATTCAAGAAAAACTTTGGGGCATCACAATGTTTAATTGGAGAACTTGAAATTTTGAAAATACTCATGGGATGAGAAAGCTATTTCCTTCTCATTTCTGGTAGTGAGCAAACATAATAAACGGACAAGTAAATACAAAAGGAAAAGATCTCAGGAAGACAAAATTATTTGCTCAGTTATACAGTTCTTTGACAATTCTAGGTTTCAGATTTCTGTAACTATTTACAGCAGATACCACCAGGCAAAAAGCACTGTGTCCGTATTTGATGGGTAGAACTGAATTTGTAGTGTGTTCTCCAGCAAACAGCTCACACACTTCAGCTAGTGATCGCTATCACAAGAGAGGCAGGCAGGAATAAATCTAGAACTGTCTCAAAACTACTTCTGGTAGTTGTTCAATGAGCCTAACCTGTTGAGGGCACCAAAAGGATCAGTCCTATAATTGCAGTCAGAAGAATGAATCTCCAGAACTCTGTGCCAAACTTTCCCAGCAGTAGAGCACGTTACCTGCAAGAGCAAAGTCAGAGCAGAGCTGCCGGTTCCTTTGCTGTTGAGCCCCGTGTAGACAGAACAGCTATGGAAGTAAACAGGCACAGAATTACTGTTCTTTTTTGATGGCTCCCTTATGCAGAGCAGAATGGCACCAAAATGCCAAGCAATCGTTCACAGCAGAGAAATTATGAATTTGCTGAAAAATCATCTCCTGCATCTCTGCTTCTGAGACAGTGAAATAAACTCTACATTTCCGTGCTTACCTGTCAAACACTCACTCCTTGTCAACAGAAGTTATGAACACACCCAAAAATAAAATAATTCTATTAATTTATATTTTATTTCTTCCTAAGAATGTCTAAGATCTCTCCCTAGAAAGATACATGCATAGAAAGGGGAAAAGTATTGAAAATCATCTACTGATCATAACTGTCTTAAAACACCAAAGATTTCCCTCAATCCTCAAAAAAATTCCACAAAACTCTAAAGTGAAAAAACTAATGAAGAAGTTCATAATCATCATTAGAAGATGAACTAAAATATTGCTAGCCTTTTTTTTTTTTTTTTCTGGCTTCATAAAACTTTGTTCTCTTTTTCTGTTCACTTACCAGAGAGGCAGAAAACAGACAAAAGCTTGGAAATTAAATAACCCCAAAGGTGCATAGCCCCTCTTTCTCTGTACATGCACGGAGAGCAAAAGCAATGTGAAAGTCTTCCTCTGAAGGTTACCTTACTTGCACACTGATTCTAGAGAATTCTTAACCAGAAACATCTGAATTCACTGACATCTCAACAGTTCCATAGTCATTTTGGTTTTCCTCTTCTCAACCTCAGAAAATAAATAGGAAAGAGTAGACAAGCTAAAGTGCTCTGCACTGGAAAGGCTTATGCCTAGAGATAAAAATCTAGAAATCAATTTGTTGCAGTTCTGGTACTAGAGCAGTTAAGCAGTCCTTAACTTGAGCTCACAGAAATCAGTAAGAACAATACTAAACTAAGAACTGCAAAGCTGAAGCTTTTTTTTTTCTTTCAGAAAAAAAGTATATAAGTATTTTCCAAAATAAAAAATTAACAAAGGAAAAACTAAAACCAAATAAAGACTCTAAGAGATGCTTTTATCATTTAAACATGTCTTGTTGTGTCTTCTAGTTCAAACTCACTAGATGCTCACGCTTCTATTCCCTTTTTCCTTCCCCTTAGCCCTCAAACTGCAATGCAATTCTTAAGAGTCTGGGGCTTTGTTGGTGCTGTTGGTCTTTAAGGACATGATGAATTCTATGCTTACTGTCTTTCCTTGATCTCCCTTATCCTTTGATCAGTACTGAAAACTTGGTAACAAGATTCCTGCGGGTCCTCACAGTGTTTCTACATCATAGCCGTATCCACATTATGCCTTCAGTTAGGTAAACAACCACACAGCAGAGTCTGTCACGGTACCACAAGTGTCGGAGGAACACAGAGACGAACCCTTTGAGAGCGGGTTCTGTGTGAGGCACCTCAGCAAAGAGCTCCAGAGGCAGATTTTACAACTGGATAAACCATCATGTTTCCAGGGTTTGTGGCTACTTCTGCAAGAGTTGTCCAGGGCCATGAAAAGTTAACTGTTTAGACTGGTGCTATTTAAGGGTCTCTTCCTCCTGCCTTATTACAAGCTACAGGTACACTGTCCATATCCCATTCGATATAGCTGAGAGCACTGTAGCCTGCAAAACATTTCCAAGAAAGTCTAAAAAGGAATTTAGGCTGTCATATCTCATATTAGGTTTCCAGGCTTGGAGTTTAGAAAGATTGATTTCTGATTTAGAAAGTAAGCAGCTTGTATAAATAATCCATTGAAGCACATCAGACTTCAGATGCTCCACTGCTATTTCAAGTGCACTTTCAGAAAGTCATTTCAATCATTGGTGCCGAGTGCTTGAAGTCCAACAGACTTCCCTTTCCATTGGGGATGTTCAGGACCCTTCAAGAGCTGACTTCAGTCTTGTGAATATTATTCTAGCAGCCAGAAAAATATTAACAGCAATAGACTGTAAATCTAGTTATGTGCCACATTCAAAATCAATGAGATAATAAATATGCAAACAGACTTTTCTGAAATACTAACACATGTTTTATAATAGGAGTTTAGTAAGATTATGTAGAACAGCTACTCTCAATTATCTTTTTCCTTGTATTTTCTAGTAACTGATATCAATGTAATTACCAGCTATGTGATTCCATTTCAATTAAATACCCAAGAATTGAATAATACATCTTTATAAATTTTTGCATGGTATCATTAGACCAAATAAATATTTATGTCAGAACTTTTTAAAAAGTAGCAGCAGTTTAAGTTACGTTTTTATATCTATATTTAAGCTCTATATCTATCTAGCAGCTGCATTTCAAAATCACTAGAAGTCAGGTAGTTCCCCTTGAAAGACAACAATCAACTAGATAGTAATAATATCAGTTACAGAATTAGACCCTGAAAACTGCAGAGCTTATGAACTGGACTAATTCTGTTCCCCAGATCTCTTTTGCTACTTGTGCTTTCTCATAAACCTATGAAGTCTCACATTTTGTAGACTTTCAAAAAATCATTACATATGTATTAAAAAGTACATTGTTCACCTGTGTAAACCACTGGAAAAATCCTTCAATATTCATCTGGTGATTTCACAAGTGTTTTTTTTATAGCCAACATATATACCCTAAGAGTCAGGATGAGGTTTTCAAGGACACAAAGTGCAATTAGGAAACAGCCAGCAAAATCCAGCAGGCAGGTAAGTAACTGGTACAGTTTTGAAAACCTCTTCCTTAAGACTCAGCCATATGTTATAGATCTAAAAAAATGAATAACGAAAAGCAGCCTTATACCATTATTCCTTTTTTATCCCCATAAATTGACTTTAAGAGTATTGAAAGTAATCTTTTCCTAAAAACTGTTTGACTAATCCTCTTCTAGTCTTCTGACATAACACTAAAATAAGGTCAATCGTCTTAAAGTATTGGCACTTGAACCTCTCCCATCTTACACAGAAAGTGGAACCACAACCATCTGAAAAGAAAACATCTAGTCACTCAGGTGACACCAACTATCCACTAGCTTTGATGCTATTAAAAAGACATAACCTTGCTTTTTATCACCACATCACACATACGCAGAGAAAACTCAGCTGGAATGTAAGGTGAGTGAACTAATGAACTTAATTAACACAGAGAAAATAAAAGAACTACCCTGCAGATGTGTATGGATAATGAAACTGTTCACCAAATGAACCCGTAGTCATAACAAAATGTTGTATTACTTCCTCATGTCACTGGGGTCAAGAGGTCTGAAAACTGGGTAGAAACCAAGTATTACAAATCTTTACTGATCCTAAAATTAATATTTTTTTTAAAGTCTGTAAGAAACAAAGTGCAAGTTACTTTTACTGCTCCATTGAGAACTCCAGCATCAGTTCCACTGCTGAGCCTCCACCTGCTGGATTAGTGAAAACCAGAACACCACCTCTCTAGTAACTGCGTAAGGAGAGCAGCTGGGTATCACTTTGGTGTATTTTTACACAACAAAATCTGTCCAGTTTCTAGTTGATTGAAGAAATGTGGTGGGAGGAAAAAGCCTCTAAATCTGTGTGTTTTTATCATCTGCATATGCAAGTAATTCTTAGGTATATGACAGCTTCAGGGGAGAGTTTTCCACTTCAGAACCTCTTCCAGGGGTCTGAACACAAACTCCACCAGTTCTGTGAATCATAATAAGACAGTTCACATCTTCAGAAACTTGTACTCAAGCAAAAAAAAGGTAAATTATCAGGCCAAATTTCAGTTAGGAGCAATGATTATAAAAATTGAAATTTCTTTCTAATAGACCACCTCTTAACAAAAGGCATTACCCTCTTTTTTATTTTTCCCCAAAAAAATTTCTCTGTCAAGCAATTAAGTCAACAAAACTAAAAGACATTTGTAGAATCACTTCAAAACCTATAACATCCAATACCCTTGCTGGGTCTGTGCTTGGCAGTTGGCCCCATGTTGTTTTTTTCATCATATTAAAGCCACAAAATCAGGAGGAATTATGTCATTTTAAACAGAGGCAAGCACAGCGACAGTGTCCTGTATAGAGTAAGATGATCGATTCTTTAGGCCTATGGAAATACTGTGAGAAGGCAGCTCGCTGTAACAATAGAAATGGTAATGTATTTGGGCATGTAAGATAAATTATCAGGCATGATTAAAGATAGTAATTCCACTTAGCAGCAACCTGAAGAGACTCTCTAATAACACAGAGTGACTTGAAACCATACCCACCAGGTGACAAAACCCTGGATTGGGTTAAAGTTTCAAATATAAGTAACATTTAGAAGGCTATTTCCTCATAACTTGCTAAAACTGCAGCTCTTGGTTCCTATCCCCAACAGAAAAAAGAACCTCCCAAAGCCCAAACACCGCAGGGTAAATCTTTAAAGTCAGCTCTCACCGATTCTTAGTTTGGCCGTTACTCAAACATGCAATATATAATGCTGATGAGTTAAACATCATATCACCCATTTTGATTTATTTCTTTCAATTCACTGGGAGTTTTATTTATGCTTATAACTACAAGGTTTTTGTTAGCAGTGCCAATAGATTCAGTCCAGGGATAGACAGCTGAGTGCTCAGACCATTATACAGCATTACAGGATATTGATTAGAACACCTATAGAATAACTAAGGACAAAACTAATAATGTTACTAAGAAAAATACCCAGAAGGGATCAGGTCTAGCCTCACCAAACAATATAGTTTCAGCATTGATGAAGAGAATACCAACAGTCTAAAAGATGAACTCTTACAGTTATAATTTTCTTTAAATTGTTGGTTTTTTACAGTCAATAAAAATATTAATTTATTAATTTAATTTCTCCTTATATAATTTTTTATTTACTGACACAATAATATTGATACTGTCCTCAAGACATAGATTATGTTGGACCAATAAAAAGCACAAAAGCACTTTTTAAATCTATTTTCTGAATTTCAGGAATATCTGAGCACAAACAGCACAGACCGGTGCTGCATCACATACCGCTAATTCAAAGCATTTAATCCCGTCTTCCACATGCCGACCAAGGCAATACAAATGCCAAAAAAATCCTCTTTGATAGCAGAATTATATACACTTTATATTATAGAAGCCTTCTGTCCCCCTCCACTTGAATGTACGCTATCAAATCATTCCGGCCGTTATTTTATATTGAGCAGATGGTATTATGAGATTTTTGATAAAGAACAACAATCACCCAGCAAGGGTTGCAAAGGGGTCGCTGAAACCAAGATTAACAATTGATTAGCTTTAATGGACCGTGACAGTAATAAACAACAGAGCTCTACACAAAGACTTGATTGTCCTGTTAATGCTGCTGACACAAACGGCTTTTAACTGGCCTCCTGAAAGTGTTAATATCTTCAAAGCCTCCACAAATGAAGGACTTTGTCAAAGTGAGAACTATCCTGCAGTGAGGAAGCACTTAGTGTAGATCTCTAAAAATCTTCTATAAAGTGTGTTTCTGATTTATTCAGACAATAGCTCCTATATCTCCAAAGCTTAAAGAATAAAACACGGCACACCTCCACAAGGCTGGAGTGTAACAGAACCGTAGAGCATTTGAATACAGAAGCCACCATCCACTGAACACAACAATGACATTAATTCTCACTTTCCATGCGCTCATTGTGTCCTTACTCCAACACAGGCTGACAGTTCTCAGCATCACAGCCTTCTAAACTCAACTTTTTTATCCTTAGCTCCAAAAAGTTCACTTTTTTTTTCCTTTCTGCACAGAGATCAGTAATTTACATCATATTTTCATTCAAATAAAATGGTTTTTGATTACTGGGAGTAACCATGGTAAAATATAGAAAATAGAACTTAGAGATCTGCGTATTTCTTAGATACATGCATGGGAAAAAGTCTATGGAAAGCATCTGTTTCCCTTAATGCTTAAGCTCAAAATTTAAATGGACATATAGCAAATATTCATAGGAGGTTTTAAAATTAAATCTAGATAGAGACAAAGCAAACAAAACTCCACCTAACATGGCATTCAAGAAACCAAGGATACAGGAATGCATTGCAGGTAAGGAGGTATGTACTCATTTATGTACTGAGTCACGCTTTCTGTCAAACTTTCCATTTTAGGTTAGATTACTCAGTTTCTAAATTTTTTTAATTATGTGTCTTATTTAAGCAAGGTTTTTCTTTTCAACTTTTTTAATTGTGAGCTGCCACAGTGCTTCTCCCTCCCGTGTTATTCCTAAAGGCAACAGTTTGGGACAATAATGGTTTGGCTTTAAGGGCTTCTAGGTAAGAGCAAAAGTGGTGTCTGCTCTGGACACAGATACAAACACAAACCATTTGCAGCACAAAGCAAGGTCATACTAATCCCATCCCTGTGGGTCCCACCCCATCTGCAAATTCAACTCTCCATAGAACAATTCCTTGCCAGTACATTGCAAGGATGAAACATGCTGCTAATTACTGTGTTTAAAAATCTTGACCTAAGCAGACATGCAGGGAATTTAAATGAAATCTCTAAAAGAGTAAAATCCACCTGCTTGGTCTCCCAACACACAAACACTAAAGGCGTAACCTGTCAAAATACTGAGCCAGCCTTCATTAATTCCATTTTCTGTAATCAGCAGATTACTTCTATTACTCATATGCTTGGCTTTCTACAGCAGTTCTTCAAGCAAGCTATTGTATAAACTGTTACAGTGTACTCCAATGATAAATATGTAAGAAAATAATTACCTGTAAGTCAGCATCAAACTCATGTTTCAGGTAAGCATCTTCTGCAGCTTCAACAAGACGCTGAAAAAAAGGAAAAAAAAAAAAGGTTTATTTCTGAAATAATGGTTAACACCTTTAAATTCAGGTGTTCCTTCCAGCATAACAACAGAAATTGTTTGAGAATTGTGTAATTCATTGTCACCACATGACTTCTGCTATGATACTTCACAGAAGACAAATAAATGATCCCGATTTAAAAAAAAGACCAGATTTTTAAACCCTCATCATCCATAATGGGTGGTACAAAAAATATCAAAACAGCTCAACTATTAAAAAATGAAAAAGAAAAAAAAAAGGTCATTTTTCCACTAGTGCTCAGCACCCTGCAGCTCCTGTTCTGATACTGATTTTTGAAAGAACACAAAATCAAGTTGCTTTTGCACTGGACCTTATTTTGCACTAGAAGCCCTTTTCAAATCTTACTTAAGATTAAAACAGGAGGTATTTCCTAACAATGCATTTGATTGCAAACAACTGAAATAAAAAGGAATTTCAAAATAACACATCAAATACAAAACATGTACTGAATGACAGCAATTCAGTAGTATTTTTTTCCTCTTAATAATATCCAGAACTCCCTGTAATAGTTATTGTTCCATACCACTATCATCTGAAGGACAAAAAAAGGGGTTGCATAAAATACAGCTACTTGAAAAATTTAATTTACAGGATTTTGCTGCAAGCAATGTCATGTGAAAAGATGTTATTGTCCTTTTTAAGGTTTTATTCAGGATTCTTTGCAGTTCCAAACATTTTAACTACGGAACCAACTCCTTCCAGTTTTTACTTCATCTACTTGAACATTCATATATGTACAACCCAGAATTAATCAAAGAATGATCTGTCACAGGATACTCAATATATCACTTTTATTTTCTTCGATCTATCAGACACCAGCACATGTATAAATTCAAATATTTTGTATCGTGAAGCAAGTGAGCTACAGGCTCTCGTTAATGATACACAGAGTGGACAGGTGGACACACACTTCCCTTTTCAGAACTGTTCCACTTGTATCAAGTTTTTGGATATAAATAAAAATGGAATCAAAATTCCTATCGATTGCTATACAATTTGAACTATCATGGAAAATGAACTAAGAAAAAGATTTCTGGTTGTCAATTCAGAATAAATGGTTCAACAAAAACCCAACAGTATAAAGCAGATCTGTGCTGGTTACAGGGAACATTTGTGTTCCCCGAGGTCTGCAAAGCAGCAGCACGCCACAGCCCTTCCACTCCCCATCCCTGTCCCACGGCAGAGCTCACCCAGGGGTGAGTGCAAGCCTCGCCGAGCCCTCAGTCCTCCCTGCAGAGCCCAGCGGGGAGGGGTTTCCTACATTTTTCTTTAGTGCAGAGCTACAGATCTCAAAGATTTGATTAAAAACTTGAAACACGACTGACATTTATGTTGATGTAGAAGAGCAAGAGCAAGCAGCTGAAGCCCCCTGCCCCAAGCCCTGCAGGCACAGCCCCATCACTTCGCCGTTTCCACCTTTAACCATTTTGTCCCATGTGAACCCAGCTGATCTTGGCAAACCATTCCGACCTAAACTGGAAGGGAATTGAGCTGCAATGGTTCCAACACCAGGCAAATCAACCAGAACTGAACAGAAAAATGTAACAGCTCACCTTCCAGCATACACAGGTAAAAGAATCCATCACCTAAAGGTGCATCGCAACCTGAGCTGCGAGGGGAAGCCACGAAAAAATATTTCAAATAGAACAGCAAAGTTCTGTGGAATTGTTCCTACTGCTCCTGGACTGTATGAATAGTAGTAAAACCAGACCTTGCCATCTGAAAGGTTATCAAACATTAATTTGATCCACAATTTTTTTGCATTTAGAATTTTAAGAGAGAAATAACACAGATTAACTGTTCAGAGGGGGAAGCCTCACAGCAACTGACACAGATTCTTAAACATTTGAATGGTCTCAGAAGTCCATCTTTATTATGTTAGTGACCTGCTGAAAGTATTTTACAAATCTGGCCCTCATTTTTCAAGTATGAAAAAGGCATTTTATGTAAAATAACTATTCTCATTCAATGCATTTCTGCAGATGTATACCCTCTCATACTAAAACCATAGTTGCATTACTACTCTGTGCACATCTAATAAAGATCATGACTGATGAGTTTGAGAGGGAAAAAAAAAAAAATGAAAGAAGGATCAAAAAAATTCTTCATCCAGAAATGAACACAGGGAAAAGAGAAACATGTTTTTCTTTCTGTGCTGAAATATTTACTTACTCTCTGGAAGAAAAATTTTCATAGTATTTCATGAGATATCAGTGCCTACATATTAGTACCTAGTGGGCTAGAAAAATAATTCATGGTTTCTTATATAGTTTGTATTGATCCCAACGTGTTTCAATTACATTTTTGCGTCAGTAAAATAAATTTAAACTAAGATTTATTCCCCCATATAAGAAATAGCCAGAGAAGCATAAGATGGGTTATAGTAGAAACATTTGGTAAGGAGGGCAGCTCAGAAATGAAAAGTACCGATGGGTACTTTATTGATTTATTCATCAAGATTTCAGTTGTTACATTTGTTCTTTCAAAAAAAGAAAAGTTATGTACATTTCAGCAACATTCTCTACAGGAAACAGAGCAACAAAAAGTGAATAAACTACCGACAGGTCTTTCCTTGAAGATGCAGACATAAATCCTCATGCACACTACGTGCTTCACCCTCACAAATCTAATAAGAAAATTAAAATTTTGGTACACTGAATGTAGGCAACACAAGCATATGCTGCATTTTCTACATAATAGTCCTTAATTGGAGTTTCCTTTAAATATCTTGACACCATTACGAAAACCATGAGAAATCTGGGAGAGCTACAGAAAAAAACAAGCTAGTTATAAGCCTAAAGCCACAAAATGACATATTAGTGGATATACACAGGTGACATCAGGAAGAAGAAACTGTATACAAATGTTTGGGGGGTTTTTGTTGGGTTTCTGGGGGTGTTTTGTTGGTTGGTTGTTTTGGCTTTTTTTTTTTTTTTTAAAGAAGTCCTCAAAGGGATGAATCATGATGAAAGAGATTCCTTACCACTCTGGAGACAAAAATATAAAAACCACATGTGATATCACAATATTTTTATATTGAAGCCAAAAATCCCTTTTAAAATATTTTCATGACTGAACAGTTATCTATCAATGATTCTCAGCATTAGCATGATTAGCAATTTTAACTTAATAGTTTATAATGACACTCTTAAGACCAATGCCAATATATCTTAATTTGAGTAAATATGCTCTAAAATAATTGCTGCAAATGCTTAGCAAGCTGTGGTTATCCTGAAGGGAATTGTGAGTTATCTACATGCATTTATATGGAATGAATTATGAACACTGAGTGAGCACTGGTAGAGTAACACCCCTTAAGGGTCCATGTTTTAGGAGCATTTAGCTCTACACGTGGACAGGTGTTTGCGTGTGCATGCACAGACAAATCAAGGGCAGCATATAACCTTTAGATAAAGGACAATTTTCACATTCTACAGCACAGTTCGGTTGAGGCTTCCCAGTTAAGGAACTAATCCTTATAACTTTCCCAATACATATAAATACGAGAAAGATTAACTGACTTATCCAGCATATCACAACACAGGACAGATAAAACCGGGGCATGAACTAAGAGATGGGCCAAACATCACACCCAAGAAACCCCAAAATGGTCACCAGAACACAACATGAATTTTTGGTATTTTTAGTAGTACTAGTATCACAGAAAAAGTGAGAAGGCTGAGAGAAGAAAAAGAAATGTTTGTTTCCTCTCAATAAGATTAAAAAAAAAAATTATCTGTCTCAGAATACAGTAATTTTCTTGACAAATTATATTTTAATTTCAGTAAACTCCAGATAAATTCTCATTCAAGTTAGGTTGTTATAGAGACAGCAAAGGAAAGGTGAATGAAACAGAATAGATGAAGGGAAAAAGAGAATTCAAGAGAAAGTAAGGGGAAAATAGAACAGATGGGCAAAAAGGTGAAAATAAATGAAGAAGAAAATAGTAGCTTCAAGGAAAAACATCATTAAAGCATCCAGAGCATAGGGGTACCCATTTTAGCTTCTGAGATGATCTTTTCTCTTTCCATGTATCTTGTATGGGTTTCAGTTTACTTTTCAATGATTCTTCTTTAGTAGAATCCCATTTTGAAGTGAGATTAAATACATTCATAAGCATAACAAAGTCTGAAACAGTTTCTGAACTCCTGAACTGCAGAGCGTCACTAACCCGTATCCATAAATGCTGACTGAAGTTATGTACTTCTCTCTTTTCAGCTATCAAATCTTTGTATTTAATTGTTTCTTTTCTATTTTTCTAAGATAAATCAAACTGCTACACATAAAACCAGAAATGCTGCTAGAAGCTGCTCTTCTCCAAACGAAACTGCTACAAATTTCAAAAAATAATAGAAGACGGCTCTACCTTAATTATAACTAATATTAACTAGGTACTGATATTATCTCAGTCCATAACATTAATAGTTTATATTCCATTATATCAATATGATAACATTTCATTTCAAAATAGCAAAAAAAATGCTCTATTGTGATATTACTTCAACAGAAAATGAAAGCTCTACCCTCTCAACTGTAGATGCTCCGTCTTTACAGCGTCCCAGGCTCGTGCCTCACTGCCACAAAAATGACCAAAAAGCACAGCTTCAGTTCTGTTAGTTAAAAAATGGGAGCTTGTCAGCAGCCTTTTCTACTAACACATTCTTCCCAAACTCACTAGACTCTGCCTTAACATTTCCTTCACTACATTATGTGAATCTTGCCAGTTTGAGCTGCTGTGTCCGTATTTTCCTGCGCAATGCAGAGTCATCATTTTGGGTCTATGAGAATGTCATCCAGAGTATGCCTGACAAAGGCTACCAATTCCGATTGTGCTCTGAGCAGTGGGATATCATAGTCATTAAAAAAAGTGTAGATAAACCTGTGGGAGGCTCTTATATCTGGATGCATTCAACCAACAGCAAAATATAGCCCTGAACCCTAACACACTTTCGCATTTTCCCGTGGCATCAGATCTGTTTGAGGTTCACTTCCTATAAAAATCTTGTATAAAACTTCAAGGTTGATTTGTGATGTGTTTTGGAAGTAAAAAATAATTGAAAGGTATCCTTATTAAAAAAACAGCAGAAAGTCTAAACCCAAGAAAAACTTATGAATATACTGCACTGAAAGTTTTTCCGGGGGGGTTTGGGGTGGGAACCCACAACACACCACAAACCACAAAACAACACACCAAACAAAACCAAACAAAAAAACACAATCTGTAGGAAATAAAACGGGATTTTTGTAACTTTGAAAGCCTGTCTCCCATACTCCTATGTACAGAATTGTAACAAGGATTTCTATCTTAATCAAAGATAAACAAACTTTGTTAATAAAGACAGCAGGTAGCAAAACAAAGGAAAACTAGTACCTGTTTTTAAGAGCTTATTTCTTTCATATTTTGTAGAAAGTTTTCTGGTACATTACCAAGCAAAAACCAGAAATATTCCGTACACAAAATAATACTTAAAACTACCTACCAATAGTTAACCTTCTTCAGGTGAAATCCTCACTAGAATTTTAATAACCTTACTATTGATTAGAACATCTAATTTCCAGTCAAAATTTACAGTAATTGAGCTGTGAACATGCCAAAAATATTTCCTAAAGCGCAGCCAGATAACTATTTAAAACATAGTTCAGCAGTTGAGTATATTCCTGGGAGAGAAACCAGAACTTGTGTTTCAATCATCAGAGCAATTTTCTTCACTGGCTTCTTCGTGCGAAGCCTACGCTGTGCCTGTGGGAGCACTCAGGAATAGATTACCAAACTTAAAAACATTGCCCAGGTACCTTCCTATGACTTCCCTGTTTTGGGGTTCATTTCAGAAGTGAAAAAGGAAAAACCTTTCCAGGAAACCTGTAAGGTTGCAGGTGCTCTGAAAACTTCTGAAAAGGTTGGGCTGTTTTGGGAAAGAGCAAGATTTATTAGCATTAAGTGAGCTTAGGTAATATTCTGGCATGGGTGGTAATTCTGCCGTAAATCCTCCTTACTTCCATCAGCGATCTGGTGTTTGCTTCTTTCACACTTCATTTAGTGGAGAAGGTAAAGAAGCCAATGGAGAATATTTGATGTTGCTCATCAGTATCCCTATTACTTCCTGTGCTTGAAAATAATACCATATAACATGGCAATGAACGCACCAACGTGCAAACGGGCCTGTCACTCTCACTAGTTTATTGCAAATAGCTTTGCAGGTTTGCCATAAACAACGGAGCAGCAGTGTAGATATCGGAGACCGATGCCGACCTTGTAGGAATATCTGCTACCATCAGATACACACACATTTTCAGACAACCCAGTGACAACAGACTTGCAATGTGGCTGGTTTTATCCTTGAGATTAGGGTGGGGGGAGGACACTGACAGTTTTTTTCAGAAAGTCCAGCAGCATATTTTATTTCCCACTCTGTTGTCCTCATCTACGAGGTATTTTCTAGGAAATTCTATCACTAAAATTGCTCTTGCTGTGGCTGGGATGCACTAATTATTTATCTCCTATTATCTTAATATTAGAGTTCCTAATGCTTGTAGCTTAAGACAGATATCAATCTTGCAGTTAATGCCATACAAAAAAGATGACTGCTCTATGACTACTGTCACACTCCACTACAACTCACTAGACAATGCTCAGTCACAGTAAGTGCTGCACCAAAGCACAAATTATAAATAAAAGATAAAAATAAATTAAAAGCCTAGCAATTATTGCAAATAACTTCAATTATCCACTTATATTCATTCAAGACCGGCAGATTTTCAGGTTGATCATTGCCAGAGTGCTAGCCGGTTTTTTTGAAGCAACATAAAGAGTTCAGCTTGGCAAAGAGCTGGACAAACAGAAATGAAACTGTAAATAGATTAAAGCACATGAAACCCGCACATGGCACAGCAGTGGCTAAGACAATCCTGGAGTAATTACATGCATTTCTAACTTATCTAGGTCAACACTATATTTAGTTGTGGCATCTGGAGACTGCCATGGCGTGGCAGGAAGACTGCAGATGCAGAAGGTAACACGTTTATCTCGCACTGAGTTCTGCTGTGCTCAAGGCTGCACAAAGCCAATATACCAGGTACAAAATATGCAGATTAACAAATCTGCTTCTACCATGTTATTACATGTACCACAGAGCAGAAAGGAATGGTGTGCCAAAGAAGGTTTTACTCCATACTTTTAATTCCATATGTCCCAGCCATCAAGGAATCAGTTCAACTGCAGACACAACTCAAAGCTGTTTCAGGGCTGTGGGAAATGTGATGTGCCTGCCAGAGGTACAGCAGCAATCTGCTCCTTCAGCCGCCTCTCCTACCCCGAGGCCAAGGGGAAGGTTCTTCAGCATTTCACACCAATCATGGATTCATCCCAGGCTGGATAATTCTCTGCAAATACCTTTATGTATCTTTTTAATTCCATTTGCAACATGGCAACACAGTTTGTAAAGTTTTGCTTTCGATGAATAATTCACAACTGGTACGTTGCTGTCTTCCACACAAATTTAAACATGTGTTTACGATGTTACTTTGTAAAACACTCTCCAAAATCAATTTAAGCTGACCTGTATACGTGTCTAAACATCCACCTGCATACACATTTATATATTTTATGCAATACTAACCTCTAAGTATCATTATGATCCTTATTCCTGTCCCTCCCCTGTACTGAAATATCTAGATTAAAACACCTGATTTATTAATATTTTTCACACATTTAAGCTACCGCAGGTCACACTCTTTACCTGACTGTGACAATCACTATCCTGTTTGGATAATGCCAGACTGTCTTTCTGCTTTTGAGTACAGTGAGGACTTACACAATGTCTGAGCAAAAATAGTTTGTCCTCAGCTCTGGCAGCTCTCAACACCATTGCTGGGTGCTTGGCAGATATTACTGAAGAAAGATTTGCATAACTGTTTCCGTGCAAATTCATTTAATGCAAGATTCTCCATTGGCAGGATTTATCTCACCTAACCTCAGCTATTTCAAATTGAGCCATGTCTCTACATAAGTTAACTAAACATCTTTCATATGTAGAGACAGACGACTCCAAAGGTGCTGCTTGTCCCATTCTCAAATAGCTCATGAGGTGTGGGAAGAAGTTTGGAGCTTTTCCTTCACTCTTTTCTTCATTAGATGTTGAACTGTATATGAATGAAGTTAAGGGAGATGAATCCCACACCATATGTACAACATAAATGAGGTAAAAAGAAATGGAAATATTCCCATGCTCACTCAATAGGGGAACTGAGTCTTGAGGCAACACTTTGTTCTGACAGCAGTCCTGGGACTAGTCGAGGTGTTTCTGTTCTGTTTACATTTAGAAGCACCAAATGAAACCAGTTGTCTTAGCTTTGTTCCCTCTCTCAGCTTTTTCCTCACCTCTGCACTAAGGCTCAATCCCACAAGTTAATTCAAATTCAGCTTGCAATTTGTGGTCTTGTTCAACAAAATCAGCTATGACATACTGTCCTTCTTCCAGTTTCCAACCAGATTACTATCACACACCAACAGCAAAAAAATCCTCAAGATTTATTACTCAAAACAAAGGTCAGTTCCAGAGTTTGCAGGGACTTATTTCCGTTGCCTAGCCCAGCACTCAATCACCAGACAATGAGCCTTGTCTTTACTTTCAAACCATGAAAACCATAGGTTACTCTCTCTTAAGTGAAGTCAACCGGACCATTGTTTTTCACTTCCCAAAGGGTCAGGATTTCAGTTGCCAATAGACTAAATTAGTAAAAAAAAAAAAAAACACAACACACCAAAAAAACCAAACCTGAGTTTTCTACTAAACCTTCCCAACTCCCTATTGCAAGTGGAATTCTCTCAGGTAGATATCGAGGCAAGTAGAGTATTATTGTGAAAATGTGAAGAAAGAAGTATTTCAAGTTTCGTGAAGTAAAGGGGTGGTGTCTGTTCAATACCTGGAGCCAGTTTAAAACAGGGATACATTGAAGATACCATAGCAAGTATCCCATCTCTCACAAAAACTGACCTGAGAATTTAAACAAATCAGTATTAGCATTAATATATTTCTGTAATTTTATAACAAAAATATGTGAAAAAATTCAAACACTATTATAGATGCAAAGACAACCTAAGCTAGGAAATGCCCCTACCAATACCTCCTCATTCCTCACTCTGCCAGCCTGTATTTCCAGTTTTCCTTACTCCCTGTACAATCCCTCTGAACCCATCCAGAAAACCTTGTACCATTTATATTTCTAAATCCCAGCACAGTCCAATCCAGTACCTTCCTCAGCCTCTCCTAAACCCATCAGCAGTTTCCCTTAGCCACTGACCCTTCCATTTTCCAGTGCCCTAACACAAATACAGAGAGAGACGAGACAAGAAATCTCTCTCCTTAAGTCTCCTTAATCTCTTTCCTGGGTCTAGAAGGCACATGGATGCACTGACAGCACCTTAGGAGAGAAAGACTGTTTCCCCTGTCCACTGCTCGCTCAAGCTGTACAAAACTAACAGTGCAATTGCAGGAAAGTCTCCTTCAACCACGCACTGAAAAAAATCCCAGTGCAAAGAATTTTCAAAGATTTCACTTACAGACAGTTTTGCTCTGATACGTTTCTAATGGCCATATGCCTCTATGTGCAGAGTTTCCAAATGATAACAGCTTGATCCAGCTGGAACAGGTTTTCAGAGAAAACCTTGTGTCAAGGCCACATCCCTGCCAATTTCAAGAGTTGGTTCCCAAGCACAGGAGCATTATAGAGTCTTAATGAAAAGAACATCAGTATTTTTTTTTGAAAAAAAAACTAATGCATTTTCCCCCAGTTTATTTCTTGGAAACAGCTGAAGTTAGAAGATAAAATTCCAAGCTTTTTTCATCTCCTGGACCATACTTTATCATTCTGAAGACTTGATTGCTGTTGAGGATGCTAGAATTAATTACAAAAGCAACTTTCAGACTGCGCAATAATTTAGTCTTTTCATAATTTTGTATATTCTGGCAGGTCTGGTATGAAAAAGAAAAAAGGCTCCACTGAAACTCTCTGATCACACATTTATCTAGATGATTAATCCTGGGATCTTATGCCTGCACTTAGTAACTAGACATCAGTTCCATGAACCTAGAAGGATTTTCTGATACTCTACAAATTAATGTTGAAGTCACAGAATAACATAAGGGCACCACTTTTCCAAAGTCATGCTTGTATACAGGCTTGAAAGACCTATATATAGGTACAGACTCCATCCCATTTATTCATTTATTATTTTTCAGATAAATCTTTTTGTAATAATAGTCAGTATTTTTTGCTCCATCTCAAGAACAATATTAAATTGTCCTTGTAATTAAAGGAACATTTGCAAATGCCCAAACCCAAAGGAAAGGCTGCATTGCATAGTCAAAATCTTATCTGCTTTAATTTGTAAAGGTAATGAGTTCAAATCCAGTGGGTGTTTTGTTTTTTATTAAGAAAAGTCTTGTAACTTGTATCCTCCTAGCAGCTAAAAGATTGCTATACCTTCACCTCTTAATTAGTTTTTATCAACTGAAATGTTCAGCATTTAATTATTGTATGGAGGTTTATTTGGAAAACGAAGTAAAATATGCAACACAGTACCTCATTTCTATTAAGTTTGACACACCTCTAGATTTTGCTACGACCTAGGGAACTCATTTCATAGAATACTCACATTTTTCCTATTTTTTTTTCCTCTTGACTCTCAAAGTACTTCTAAAATGCACTTGGGGAGAAATATCAGCCTTCACATAGCTAACAAACACCTGCAGGTTTAAAAAGTGACAACCGAAGACTGCAACCAAGAGATCAAGAACTAATATCTTATGTTTGCAGACGCAGTGAGTAAATTATAACAATAGTTTTACATGTATTTTGGTCTATAGGAGAATAATGAACCACCCCATGCTGCTGGCAAGGCTTTGTCCATTGGCTGGAGGCCTCCCTCCCCCACAGCCTCTTCAGCCATAGGTCCATCTACAACCAGCACACGTGCTCCAACCTTCAAAGTCCTAATAAGGACAAAACCCCCAAGGCAATTAATGTTGCTCCAGGCAGTTTTAACTCCCAGTCAACTCTGATCCTGAGAAACACAGGCAAAACACCTTTTTTCCTAACAAACCGTGAAGCCCTAAAGACCTGTAACTGCTGATGCTCCTTAACTTATCTGTTTTTCCAATCTAAAACCCACACACTAGTGTAGGAGAATCACAAAAATGAGACATGCAAAGGGGAAAGGAAAGATGTAAGCTAGCTCTCTCATTCCATACAGAACTAAGAGTTCCCTTTAGTTAAATCCTTATTCTGTGAAGCTACCTACGTTTTGCAGGCTGAACACCTTGATTTTGTACACTGCAACAAAACTACACTCAGCACTGGTAATAGCACTGCCAAAGCCATGTATGAGAATGGGTGACAGTTCCTCCGGCTCAGGGTTTGTGGGGTGATGGCAGGAGACTGCCTTAAGCAAACCTGTAGGGCCAGCCATAGACGTTACCTTTGAGTAACCCCACTGATGCCAGTGAAAGGGGTTTACGATAAACGTGCTGTATTTGTGCAATGTTAGATTCTGAAATTTCTCATCCATTGGTTATTACATCTATTGGGCAATCTCTCCTAAAGACTTACGTATTAGGCTTGGCTTTTACATAGTGTCTTTAATGCCCTTTTAGCAGTTACAACCCATTCCAGAGTAATAAACTGAATAAAGTGATTTGCAGTGTGTCACGAGAAATATGTAATACTATTGAAAAGAGGATTAAATGAAATATATTTTCTGCAACAAAAATATTATAATTATTGTTTTTACTACACCAGGATACAAAGATGAGTCAAACATGCTCAGTAATTAGGCTTTCATCATAGATCCTTGAATAAAATAAACACCAAATTAAAACGAAGAACACTTCTGTGTAACACTAAAATGGTTCAGAATGAGTTCTCACCAAATGGATTTTTTTCTCTCTCTGATACATGACACAGTCCATATAAACTATATAAGACCTCAATTATCTATGTAGCAATAAATAGTAATAAAAAAAATTACAGAAGAAGAACAATGACTTCTTGCATCAGAAAATTCCACTGTGGTCTACTGTAACTATTGGCAGAAGATCTGAAATAAGAATTGACTGAAAAGCCTTAGAAGAAAGATTCAGTATAATTATAGAGAGATCATACATATATAACAAACACAAACATTTATAAAATAAATTACAGCTCAGTTTACATTCTTCTTGTCACAGTTCTGTACAATCTTCAATTGCTTGTGAGCAATTTGCCTACCACACTTTTGAAATCAAAGTATTACACTGGCAAGCTCTCCTAAAACTTCTGAGTTAAAAGCGAGAACTAAATAGCACAAGATTATTAACAAATCTTGGCACGTCATTAACTTTCCTAAGCTTTCTAGACTACTCAGGTATTTCCTGAACTAACTAGGAGAATCCTCGCTCTAGCACAGATCTGACAGCCCCACCAGAAAGCCCATCCTCCCCACAACCTGCTTGCCCAGAGAGCGCCAGGCATCTTTCCAGCATTTTACTCTCTGGAAGCAGATTCCAGTACAACATTACCCAAGTGCAGAGGATTCTTTCAAGCTGTGTTCTTCCTTCATCAGTTCTTAAAGACACTGAGTTTTTGCATTCAAAGCCCACCCACGGTCGCTGCATCACAGCAGGGCTGCTGCAAGGGGCCTGGAAGGAGCAGGATCTGATGCAGCCACTGTGCCACTGGGTGAGGGACAGCAGAGCTGACCAGGGCCTCGAGAAGGCAGCAAGGGATATAGATACATCCCCCCAGCTGGGACCACTACACAAATGTGATGTATACACTGGTTTATGACACCACTTGTCCTGAACTCTCCCCAAAAACATGCTGCAAGTTTTCCCTGTAACCATAAAGACAATAACAGTTGCATATCAAACGTTGGTTACTTTCTAGTCAATGGTTTAATATAGTATTTTAGCCTTTTAAATGTCTGTACAGATACGAATAAAGGTAGTTAAATATGATTGCATCGTTGGAGTCTTTCCAAAATTAATAAAATCTTCTTGCTTGAGACCCTGTCCAATATAAAAAAAAAAAAAAAAAAAAAAAGCCCCAAAAGCACTACTATTTGAAGTATGAAATATACAGCCAATTTTTTTTCAGGTCTTTAGCAAAGGTTATAATTTATCATCAGATACTTTTCTTACATTAATTTGTAAAGAAACAAGCTGTGCTTTGCTGGGATCTACCCAAACGCTTGGAAAGGAAAATCAACTACTGTACCATGAATTTTTATGTAAGTGGATTATTACTATGTATTTCATCGTGTTGATTGATGAACACAGCAACCTAATGATCTAATGTGCTAGATTCTAATAGCATCTCCAAAACCTGAAATACTCAAAGCACTAACTGAATCTGAAACATAAGTAGTTCTTGCTCATTAGCAGTCTACTTGTGAAGTGTTCTTTCCCCATCACTGCTCTCTTACAAGCCTTGTTATTTAACAGTCTGCTGTCAAAATAAAACATAACTATAGCTATGTCACTTTTTTCAAGTAGGTCAGACTTTCAAATATAGAGGTTTTTCCCCTCTATGTCTACTTAACAAAGTAATTTTTATTACCTAGTGTAGCTAGGAATAAATTAAGGTTGCCATACATGACATTTTCTAGGCAGCACAGAATTTTGGGGACAAAGACTGCCACCTTTTGGCAACAGTCTATAACAGAAAGAAAGCCCGTTTTCTTATGCAAATTAATACTGTCCTAGTAAACTTCTTCATTGTATTACTTTAGCAACTAACGTTCAGCAAACAAACTGAAGAACAAAACATAGGGTTCAACTGAAGCCAATCTGAAAACAAACCCTACCTTTAGGATTGCTGTATACAAGGTTTCTTAGCATAAATGAGAGGAATCAGACCAAGGATTTTTTTTCCTGGAGGACACTATGAGTAGACAGCCCTGGCACTCAATGTTGAATATTACTCATTTGTTTAAAGATAAAAAGATGCAGGAAGGAACATATGAATTCTTTTATGCACAATTTTGTTTTCCATGTAGCACCGATTTAACCTTTGAGCAGGTCTGCTCTATGCATTAGGTGTCTGACCTAAAGAAATAATGAACAATTTGTCAGTGTTAGGTTTACTGTTGGACTTGATGATCTTAAGGGTCTTTTCCAACCTAAATGATTCTATGATTCTACTTTGGTATTTCG
This sequence comes from Pterocles gutturalis, assembly GCF_000699245.1. Lineage (NCBI taxonomy): Eukaryota > Metazoa > Chordata > Aves > Pterocliformes > Pteroclidae > Pterocles > Pterocles gutturalis. The sequence continues at coordinate 122,551 of NW_010110475.1, read as the reverse complement.
CCACTGGAGCAAAGTAACTGTAACAGCAGAAGTCTGGGCCAGCATCAGAAAAGAAAAGGACACAATGGATCTCCTAGTCACTTGCTGGTGGCAGCGGAATGATCAGGAGTCATACTGCATTCTCACTAGAATTGTTTCATCATACTTAAAGATGTGTATATGAATGTACAGATGTACCCTGAAATGACATCAGTACCACAGCTAAGCATATCCTTATTGTCAAAGAAAATCCCAAAAGTTATTATCCGGGACCAAAAGAGCTTCAGGTGACCAGCCTGACACACAACTACCATCTCGACAGAGCAAGGCAAAAGATTTACTGTGACAAAGAAATTAACAGAATGGATGAGCCTTTGGATTCATTCTGAGAAACGCCAGAAAATACAGGTATAATTCTCTCCTTTACAGGCAACCTAAAACATGGACAGAAATTCTTGGGGAAAAATTAGGAAACAGTCTGAGGCTTTAGAAGAGTACATAGAGGTCTCAGGAAATACTGACAGCAAATGAACAAATCATCCCATGTGTATGAAATACACTGAGAGGTCCAAATGAGATAAGAAATATAGGGGACAAAGGAAGGTCCAAAGCAGGACAAGAGAGGGCCTGAGGAAACTTTTAAAACTTTGTAAGTCACCAGCGCGAGAAAAAAACCCAACATTGTTATTTTTATTTTCACAAGAAAATGTAAAGGCCAGAATTTGCACAGAACAGAAGACGAAATAAGTACTAATAAAGCAAGACAAATCTGCAAGGATATCAATGTGAAGAAATCATATGAATAAGTTAAAAAATGAACAGAGAAAAGCAGAGATATTTTTGTTAAAACAAATGCAATTACAGAAAGATCAAGAGTATTTTACTGAGCTCCTCAATGCTGAAACTCACAAAAGCAAACAACAATCAGCCTTTTTCCAGACAGCTGAGCCATTTGTAGAAGAATGAAATTGTGAAGAGCTTCAAGAGGCAATCAGAATACTGAGGAGTAACAAAAGCACCAGGTGTGAGTAATCTTGCCGCTGAATTATCAAGAACAAGAGGGGAAAAGGAAGTCAAACATTTTATAGGGCTATTTGGCTGGTTTGAGTTCAGGGAAAATTTTCAAGCATAAAAAAAGTTAAATGTGCTGTATTTCAGGCTTTGAAGCTTAAAAAAAAAAATCTATGTGTTTTATAGAAAACTAATCTGATACTGGAGAATAGCATTTAGAAGCTTTATCTTAAAATGTTATTTTGAAACTCATTTACATTACACTAGCATGTCAAACATGTATATATCTTCTACAAATGTTGGAGGGGGGTTTGGTTGTTTTTTTGTGTTTGTTTGTTTGTTTTTTTGCTGTTGCTGTTTTTAATTGTATTGAACACCCATAACGTATTAAAACCTGGAACTTAAACAGAGCTCCACTTCTGATTTCAAGAACCTAAATATCTTTGCAATTAATAGCTCACTCCCTTTGAAAGCTAGCTCTATTGAAAACAAGGGACTAACTTCATCCCATATGGAATTTCATTGACTTAATGGAATTTCAACAGTATAATTCTGCTTTTACTAGTGGGAGTTCTGAAAGCAGATGAAGGGTAGCAGAGCACAGCAGAGCCTGCTACCTGTCTGGCTCCATAACCATCCTGCACAGATGGAGGAGGGAAATGGTACAGGCTTCCACATCACACAGTTCACAGCTCTTTGGAGCGGTGTGACAGTACATACTGCTTAAAAAGTATTTTGCTACCGTCAGCAGGACTTCCATATGGGGACTGCCGTGTTCCCAATGCACATATTACACCACTGGCTGAAGAAAGTGCCATTTACAGTCTTTTCAAAATCATGTCCTGGTGGTCAGGCTTAATGTCTTCAATACCCTTCCCTTGATACTTTTCAGCTGACTGAGGAAGTAAAGAAAAACATTTTTTAAGACTTAGATATAAAGGCTAGGCACAAGGGTATAGAACAGCATCATTACCTTGGCAGCCTCTGAATTTCTGTTGGTGTTGAGGTTTTGGGCTTGGGGTTTTGGTTTTTTTTCTTTTTTGTTGTTAAGGATTTTTTGTTGTTTGGGGGCTTTTGGGGGTTTTTTTGCACATGCTACTTAGTCTTATTCTCATGAGTTATTTAACCCTCTTTTTTTCCAATGGGTGTTTGGACTGCTTGCAAAAATGATATAAAAATAGAAATATTTATGTAAGATGTTTCCCACGAATCTTTAAGAAGTATGAATGATGGTTAAGTCTTAAACCAATAAAATTCACAAGGTCAATTTTATTACACAAGCGTGTAACAGACCATGTAAATGGTAATTAAATCCTCAGGTTTTAACCCTCTTTTTTTCCAATGGGTGTTTGGACTGCTTGCAAAAATGATATAAAAATAGAAATATTTATGTAAGATGTTTCCCACGAATCTTTAAGAAGTATGAATGATGGTTAAGTCTTAAACCAATAAAATTCACAAGGTCAATTTTATTACACAAGCGTGTAACAGACCATGTAAATGGTAATTAAATCCTCAGGTTTTGGAAGTTGCGATGTTGCTTTCTTCTTTAGACATTCAGTAGGGATTTCCAAAAGCAGACACTGAAATCCAGAGATCTCCACTGATATATCTAGGAAGATCTTTCATTTCTTCATTAACACAGTCAAACAGCAAAATGACAAATGATAAGTCCTTATCCAGTAGTATAATGGTACAGTAATGCAACACTCCCATGTATAAACATGGGTATTGTTATAGTAATTCAGATCACATTTTGATGAAAGGTTTCACTGACCACCATCACACTTAACTATCTGATAAGTTCATGGAATAATAGCATAATGTCTTAATTATACTTTGTATATATATGTTGTATATATTAACTTTTAACATTGCAAAAAAAGACAGTTACAGGAAATTGCAACTCCATCCCCTTTGCCCCCTACCCTGTTTCTGCAAATGTCGTAGAGATCTGCTTGATGGCCTCCAAAGTAAGAAAATTATTATCTCATATTATTTTACTAGGCAGGTAGTTTGTCTTTAATTCTACTTTCTTGTTCTGATAAAGTGAATCAATGCACCAAAACCACCTTAAAACAATGATTTTGAGGAAGATAGCTAGGATAGAACCTAATAGAAAATCCCAATGTGATAATTTTGAACATTTTCAGTCCCATTCTTATATGCAGTTTCACAGATAATATTTTCATTTATGCAGCCTATACTGGTTTGGGCTAGTTTCCCAAATCATCTACATTGCGATATGGTTTTCTACTCTTTTAAAAATAATTCTATCTCCATTTCAAAAGACTGCAGAAAAGCTAAAGAAAAATGTACCACAGTGAGCCAACATAGGAACATTGTTTTGTTTATGACTCCCATTTCTATTTTGCTTTATGTTTATGTTTTTACTGATGCCATGGGAGTATCAAAGGATTTGCTAATGATAAGCCATAGTGGCAGTAACAGATAACACTTTAAATGTGAAATGCATGGTTCTCTAATAACCTTGGTAGCAGAGTCACCTTCCCTGAAACACACAGTGCAAAGCCACTCTTTCTGCATCACGTTACTCAGCCTTAGAAATTAAGACATAAACCTCAGGTTTTGGTCTTTTTCCTGTTCTGGTTTTCATACACCTAGAGGTAAAACTTATTTGGAAGCGTTGTTTCATTCTAAATGAATAGTATTTTGTCTCAGGTTCAACCATTAAAAGGAAAAAAAAAAAAAAGATACCTTTAGCACTGTAAGACAGCTCATTGTTTTCTGAAAGTATACTGGTAAAGCTGCACAAAAATATATCTGTTCAGTCACTTTAAATTGCAGTATTAAATTCTTGAGTTTTGTGTGACAATTGTTATACTCAAACATTGTTTATGTGTAAAGATCAAGCCTTGAAAAATTACGTGGTTTGCTCTGCTGAGATGTCTAACTATTTACATCCCCAAAGTAGTTTGGAGTCATTCACTTCTCAGCTCATTTAACAGATTTTACACAGATTTCTTCCACCTCAATTAATATCGCCTAAAACATTACAAATTATGAAATTCTTTCACACTAAAGAGAAAACAAATATTAGAAACATTTCCAACCAACCTGCATCTAACAACTGTCACCTTTATAACATGAAACACTACGCCCTCTTCACACCACTTGACATTTCGCAACCAAGAAAGCATGCTTTATTCAGTCTATTTTGTCTTTGCACATTATTGTAGGCAAATGTTTTAAAAAGCAGTTCTCTAAAAATCCAAATGCAGAGGAGCCTTGTGTTTTCAATCCATATATTAATATTATTACAGCACAGATTCTTGAACTGCAAAAATAAGTTTACGTATACTGTAATTTCTGTTTAAATTCATGTTAAAAAACCTACAAGAAATGTTAATAAGTAGCAAAATAGCTTAATTTCAAATTTGAATAGGCATGAATTGCACATTTCAAACCTCATTCAGAATATTATATCTCCTGTGACAGCATACAGGAGTGAGAGCACGTTACGTTCCAGCAGCACACCAGCCTCCCACTTGTCACAAACGCACCCTTTCCTCAAAAGACTATACATATGCAACAGTTTATTTTTAATTTTAGGAATGAGTTAGCGTTGCTTTTTAGCTGTCATTTTTCAGTCATTCACATGCTTTTCTTAACCTACACATTCACATTGGGTGCAGTGGAGAGAGCAAGGACAAAGGAATAGGCTTTCTTCTTGGACTGGACAAAAGGAAAATTTGCGGCTATTTGCCATGTGCTCCTGTTAGAGTTCATCGTACTCTGACGAAAGGTAAACCTACTTCTCTCCGGCTTTTATTGTGAAAAGTTCTACTGCATCACAGAAACTAAGCCACTAATGATGCTTTTCATACTGGAATGGCATATTCCTTCACATCCGTTTGCAATTCTCCAATGGCAACTGGAAAGCCATTTTTCCAGAGTCCCTGAGCGTGGAATTCACTCAGGGATCTCTCTGGAATGGTATCTGGCAGAACCCGGATTCCTGCATCCCAGGAGATTAGAAGGCAAGTAGTAAATGGTCAGTATCAGCTACAATACACACTCACTCAAAAATTTTGAATTCATCCTTTGTCCTAATCAAGATTTAGAAGTTTGGGAACACCAGAAAAAAACACCACCAAGAACCCCACTAGCTCTAGGTTCACGTTTTCCTCTCTGAAAATCGAAACGTTTGAGTCAAGTTCCCAGAATAAACTCCTTCACATTGTTCACATTGCCTACCAATCAAAAGTTCACTCAGGAAAGCCAAACACTAAATCAGTTTCTCAAAAATGATTGTGAATCTTTTCTTTCTTAGAAGCTACAAACTTACGTAGGGTTACGGCAAAGGGATTTGCCCGACTGATCAGCAGACAGCTCTTTGTCACGGGGCTGTGCAGCTCCTGGGCACCAGGGAATCAGCACACAGTTGTCTGAGTATAGAGACTGCTGCTAAATCTTTTTGGTGAATTCAGTGTTGCTGGTTTTTTTTGTTTTTTGTTTTTTTGGTTTTTTTTCTTTTTTACTTTATTCATTTTGGTTCCCTAAGGAGGCAATAAGTAAATAAATACATGAAAGATTTCAGAATATTTTCCTGTGAGCTAGCAGGATAAAATAATTACCTGCCCAGATGTTGTAACAACACTGAGAGGAACCAGTTCTGTCAGAGACACGGAAAACATTCCATCAAGTGCTAACAGAGGACTTCAGAGCGGGTGCCTGTCACCCAGCCAGCATGGCACTGGGTTCAGAGCAATTCCCCTTCCATGGAGGCTCCCTTTCACAGGGAGCTCCTATTCCAAATACAGGATCAGGGACTTCAAAGCCAACTAATTCTGTCCTTCAGACTGAGAGAAAAATTACAAAAGCTTAAGGTCTCTACAGCCCAAGCACAGAGAGAGGAAAACGAAGCCATGAAACAAGCTGCTGCTTCAGGTGGTGGAGAAGGTGCACTGGGGTGGGGGAAGGGTTAGGAAGAGCAGGCCTTGCTCATTAAAATGTAGGAAGATTAATATCCCAAGTACATTTTCTGTAGTTGCATTCATGGAATTGTCAGCAACCAGCTACAGTGCGAGTGCAAAGATCTGTAGATCCTTCCTGGGTACGAGAGGGCTAATATCAGCCTGAGGAGAGCTAAGAGATGGAAGACAGCCCTGCTCCCGAGCCTCTCTGGAAAGAAGGCAGCTACCTCAGGAAGGCGGCATGGCTACAGGAGGCAATGCTAATTCTGGGCTGGTTTATTATCTGCTTGAAGCAATAAAATGAGCCAGGGTGGCATTTCATCCTTGAGGTTTAAGGTTTATTTTCAAATCCAAAGAAAATGAAGCTCAGGGATACTGTGAACTCAGACTGACAGATTTCACACAGCTTACCTCAAAATTAATAAATGCCTTGGTGGTATTCCTTTCTTTCTTTTTTAATTATGTGATTTCCAGATAGAGCAGATCGGAGTACTAAAATTAAAGGAAACACCAAATCTTATTACTAGTTTTGCTGTTCTGCAACTCCAGTAAGAATTTTACCACTTCCAGAAGCTCTTTATATTTCTGCCTAGTTTTGTCCTGTTCTGAGACAAATTTGATGCCAATTCCAGAAGATGGGGAAAGAGCTATACAGAATTAATTTCAGCTGCAATTCCTATTTCAAAGTATCTCTTCGAAGGTACCACATGCAGCAGATTTGATATTCTCAGAACATATGCATCACTGCATATCTACTTTGGCTGACAGTTTAAGTGAGACATTTAAATATTCTGTCTTGATTGCAGTATTCCACATTTCACCTGAGTCCCACAAAATCCTTTGTTGTCAACATTTACCTTCTGTATGACACGGTACCTATCACGACACATTCTGAATTGTAAAGAACATCCACAGAGCAGAAATACTACGTATGCCCTACGGCAAAAGTCAGATTAATTGCTGAAAAGGAGCAAGTGATCCAAAACACTGCTTAGGGACCATTTTGCAACAGTATCTCTTGGAACCACCAAAGGCAGTTTTCTGGGGGAAAAAAAGGTCTTTTATGAACCCTCAAGACTATCGGTACAAGAGCTGCACATCAAAACTAAACAAAAGGAAATAGCCCCTAAGGTTTAAATATAGAGCTTGATTTAGCATAAAACTAAAAAGCACAAAACTTACTTCTGTCAAAAATTAAACGCGACTAAAAACTTGTCAGATTTTTTTTGTGTGTATGCAAGAAGAGAACCGCATTTCTAGTAAAAATTAGAGAGATCTCTGAGTACATTACAGCTAGCTGGTGAGGGCTCTTATCCAAAAATCAGAGAAACTGCATTCATGTACTTATATTTGGCCATAACGGATTCTAGATTGGAGCTGACCTCAAAAAACACCCTCCCTGCAACAGAAAGTGATGAGCTCTGAATTTTTCTTACTTCATTTTAGTTTAATTAGCTTTCTACATAGAAATCTATCTCCTTGCTGGCAAGCTCCTGATTCTGGGCTTTTCAGACTGTTACTACCCCAGAGCCAGTCTATACAGTTCCCCTCCCAGACCTGAGAGCAGGTACACGCACTCAGATCGTGGAGTCCATGTCTAGACCAGCATTCAGTCTCACAAAGGCTAAAGGGAGAAATCCAAGGAAGCATACAAGTACAATGTAACTACATCTGATAATTTTCCAGAGTACCCTGCCAAGCTTCCAGCCTGCAGCTCTGGGACTTCACAAGAACTGAGTCATCCCCCCACATCTTGCACGGGAAAAGACAGCAGCTGGCTTGCTCTCCAGTTCTCCCTATCACTTACAGTGTCACTGCTCCTGTTCTATCCCCCATCCCTCAATTCTCGTTTTTCCAGAGTGAGGAACCCGCATGCATGTGACCACTTGCAATCAAGTCATTCAAGCCTGCGATTGTCTCTGCTTCCTTCCCTTCTCTGAAACTTTTAAGTACACTATTGCCTTCCCAGGGCAGAAAAACCAGAACCACACACTGCTGTAGGTAGTGTCATCCCCTACCTCGTATTAACATTTGCACTCATCTAACTAGAAGCATATATATACTACATAACATCTCGGAATCCCACACCACTTTTTAAAATAATATTTATTTTCTCTCCTGGGTTTTTTGATATCAAAAGGAAGTAGAGACAACAAAAATATTGGAAGTGTCATTTAGCATTAATGGAGAAGGAGGAGAAGCAGCAACAGGAAACAGAGTACTGTTTAAGACGACTGAAAGCAGGTTTCCCACACCCAGTAAAAGGGATGTGGAGCTCTCCAGCTCTGCATTAAGGTACAGAAAGTCAAGACATGGAGTTGAGTTCCTCTTCAGTTTTGACACTTGGTGTGTGACGTGAGACATTTTAAGCTATTCCAGCTTGTAATCTAAAAAATAGAAATTCTCTATTCTCCTCTCCTAACACATTGATTAGATTGAAAAATCTGAGGTTCACAACAAGCCTTGAGATCTTTATGGATTAAGAGATAGAGAAGCATGATTTCAGCAGAATAACTGAGGACGTTATGAAAGCTGAGAATATCACCATTATTAACAATGAGATTATATTAAGTTTACAAAGTTTAAATCTAATGTAATTCTTATTTGACATTTATAGAGCTTTTCCTCAAGACCATAAACATTGCCCAGCTGCTTGTGGTGCGAGGTCTTAGCAGAGCACAGACTTTTTTTTTTACTTCCCCCCCCCAAGAACCACAAAACTGCATTTTATTATTAATTTGCCAGTACCTGTGAAAGACCAAGTTTATTTACACTGGAATTTGATGGGAGAATGGAGCACCTACTCAGCAACTGCCAAGATATGATTTACTAAGCAGAGTCAAGGTTAGACCCAGATGCCAATAAAGATTCATTAACTATGAAATACAATACCAGCAGTGTCTTTGTAATGACCTGAACGCTAATTTTGGCTCAGTACTTGAATTCCCCAATGAAAGAAAGGCAAAAGGGAACAATTTAACAGCTTTTAACCACAAATGTGATAACATGTAGAATATTTGAAAATATATTGGGAGCTATAGAAAAGTGAGAGTAGGCAAGTCACATACAACGTTGCAAATTAACAGTTTCCTTAGACTTTTCTTTATTTATTATAGTGCAAAGAATGATTCATTTTCATAGTTATTTTAATGTTATTAGGATTACTGCACCAAAACAATACATTAAAATGATTTGCATCATCTATTTCATATACCATGCTGTACCAGAAAACTAAAACACTTACCTAACACAATAGCACCTAAAGAAAGGAATAAAATTAATGCATAATTTTTGTATTCTCAACTCTTCATAAAGAAATAGCATGAGAAATAATGAACTCATAGAAAAGGAAGGTTGGATTTTCAAAAGAAGCAGAATTGTGTGGGAAGAAATACTGAGGTTGATATGCTCCTTTTAAAAGAAAACAGAAATAAATTAAATAAAACAACAAAAAGAAAGCTTACAAAGTTGATAGATTAATAGCTTTGTGTTTTTATTAAACTTTATAGGCTGCTTTCATGCCAATAGGCTACACTTGCTTGTCTCCCGAGCAGCATTATAAGCAACCAGTAGTGAAATCAGACTGAAAGAAGTTCCATCCTGGATAAAATTTTATGTTCTTATAGTTTAGACTGAAATAAATTTTCAGCCCACTTTAGATTGCAGTGCAATTAATTTCTGGAGTAACAGTCACCATACCACCTTCTCATTTCACTTTTTAAAGCAGTAGTGTTTTATGACACAAATAAGGGAAACCAAATAACAGAAAAATAACCAAATTTATAAAAGATAATGAAGCCTTTTCTCCTCCAGAACACTTCCTTAAATTCAGACCCATTAGCAATAATTCCAAGTTACCATTGCAGGCTGGTCAAAATCCCCTGTGAAATGAGTTGCTAGTTCTAACAATTTCTAACTGAACAAACAGCTGTATCGTAGTCGGTACAAGCTGGTAAATATGTGAGCTTTGGCAGCCTGAATGCAGAGGATTAACTAGGCTTTGATACTTAATTATTCTTGTCACCATACATAAAGATCATAACTAAATCCAGTCACATTTACAGTCTGAAAAGATGTTTTCTTGTTACTGGCATTAATAATGACATGCAAAATATCTTACATTATTTAAAGAAGGAAAAAAAAAAAACCCTTTTTTGTTGTTGTGGAGGGGGATGCAAGGGGCCAGATGCTTTCTGTGTTGGAGCTTTAAAACAGCTTCTACATGATTGCAATCAGTGAATGTCTGAGTTTATTTTACCCTTTAACTGACTTGGAAGACTTTTACTCCAAAAAATTAAAATTAACCTAAAGCTTAGAGCTTATGATTTTCATTATCCTACATCCTTGCCTCTTCACAGTGGCATTTATATGCTGTGCAAGAAGAAATAAAGTATATTATCAACTACATCAGTACCCACAAGGATTCCAACCTTGTAAGATTTGCACAAACAGCATGGATTTGTCTTGTATGCGAGTGAAACATATGTAGGAGTATGCAGCACGGAGCTCCTGTCACAGGACTGGCACTAAATTCTTCTTGAAGAAATGCCCAACATTTATGGCTACTTGTAAATTCAATGTCTTGGTCTGAATTCTGGAACAACATTGCAGAGTTTATATTTACACCTGGAATGTTGTGCATCCTCCTGAGTCTGTGCTCCACAACATAACCAGAATAATGTAAGAGCAATTGTCATTATGACATGAAGCACTACACGACACCACAATTCCCAACTTTTCTACTACAGAATAAAGCTATATAAAACTTCATTTAATCATGTATAATATATGAAAGGTTTCTAATTTTGACTTAGCTCTGCCATTTTAGATGAAATATTATAGTTACGCCATCCAGAAAACCTAGAGTTTGTGTTGACTACATCCTATAGCCCTTTAAAACAAGAAATCCTCAGTGGGAGCAGCTGCAAGTTTGCAGCTACAGAAGATAAGGTTTCTCCTATACCTGACGTGTGCTCTAATGAGGTACCAGCACTAAAAACATATATGCCTACAGATTGACTCAATAATATGTTACACTAAAATGTTTTAGGAACATGTAATATAGAAGCCATTATTTTGTATTATCTTACTTTTTAAACACTTCTAAACTACTCTCTATTTCTTTGTTGGTCCTGTAGTAAAACCATATTCTTTTCTGTGCCGTCACCTGATTGTGTCATCAGGGGTAATGCTGAGACAACTACATTTTTTCACCTGTTTCACTTTAGTACTCCAAGACATATGCAGAAAGAAGAGTCCAGCAAAACTCAGTCTGGGTTATACCTGCATGATAAAGACTGACTTTCAAATCTAGCCATTAGCATTTAAACATATTCTAATAAACTCCCCTCTTCCTCCTTCAGTCCCTAGACCAGACCATATAATTCTTAATCTTTCTTCATAAAAAAATTACTTGGTTCACTGAGACTTTTCAGACATGAGGTAGCACAACTGTTAAGTAATTGATGTTTAAAAATGTGTATCAATATCTTCAGAATGCAAAAACAAATTAAGATAACCCAGCTCTAGACACAGGGAGCTGCTAGAACCATTCACAAATTCATGATGGATTTTTCAGAGGACCAAATAATTAGAAAAGCTAATTCTACCAAACTAAACCAAACCACTATGTCTTAGTCTTAAGTATTTCATATAAGAAATACTGAAAATCTAAGTATCTTCAGCTACAGTTTATTAGCTTAACTGGTTTCATTTCAATCATCATTTCTAGCATTCTGAAAGGGTAGAAGCCTTCTTTTCAAATCCTTACCTTCAAAATAAATACCTCATTTATAGACAAAACACATCTTGTGACTTTTCCATCTCTTTCATTGTTATTGACAGCTGTAAGTTCTATTTGTCTTTATTTCTTCACAGGAAAAGTACCTGTCCTGCAAACTCATGCACCAAAAGACACATGCCTACAGTTATTGTTTCTTTAGCAAACAGTGCACTCAGCCAAGTATCACAAGAGAAATGAAAAGTCTTCCTGGAATTTCACCTCAGGGTAATCACAAAATAGTACTTGTGTGTTCTCCTTATCTGTTCACAATAACCAGGTAATTCTAATAGGGTATGTTATATTCATAAATACAATGTACACCTGAAAGATAAAATAAGAAAGTCAATGCTGATTTCATTAGATTTACAATGGCAAAGATAAATAACTGGTTTAATCATGGGAGAAAGGAAAAAGTACACCACCGTAGTTTTAAAAAATCTAAGGAGCAAGGTAGTGGGTGAACAGATTAAAAGGTAAAACGAAGCATCACATGATGAGCACCCCAGCAGTACAGACAAGGCAGACTTCAGCATCATTAAGAAAAAATAGTTTACAGAGGACTTTAGATAAACAAGGAAGAAAATCAACAAGTAGACCAAAACTGAAACATCCAATAAAATATTAAAAAAGCAAGAGGAGTTCTTCAACAAGCAGTATGTTGGCAGGGAAGCAGCCAGACCATAAAGGATCTGGGAAGAGAGCGGCAGCCAGTACTGGTACAGCATGGAACAAGTGAATTAATTGCCTTGAGAGTTCAGTACAAAAGCCACACAAAAAAGTGATCAGGAATTTTTTTATTATTACTTTTTAATGAGAACACATGCTTAAAAAATAGAGGGAAGAACCGAGGCAATTAAAGCATTCCTATGAAACTCCAAAACCAAGAGTTACAATAGTTCCCAGCTGAAGGAAGTCTATCAAAGCACTGATAACTCCTTTGGTGCAGATTGTCACTTGGAATAGCCTAAAATAATTAACTAACCTCCATTCCCACAGCTTCCCAAGTACATACACTATCTCCTTAGTCATGAAAAACGACAAGCAATCCTGTGAAGCGTTTATGTGATATATCGCATTACAGTAATCAGGAGAGAAACTGAGTAGCAAAATGTATTTCTACCAGTTAATTGTGTCCTCAAAAGGAGAACAGGGTACTGGAGAAGAGTTAAAAATTACCACCTGAATCCAGGAACAGAATGTAAGATACTGCCGGTATTCTCACAGAGATGTAGATCTGGTTAAAACAGGTGAGCAACATTTGATTATAATTACAGGAAAAATACACCTCTCTTTCTTCTGCTCACATCCATCAACATGCATGGTATGACATGTGGCAAAGCTGAACTTCAACATCCAAAGAGAAGACAGAAAAAGTACCCCAAAGACCTCAGACTACTGTAATCCCAAGGCAGCTCTCTGTTTTTATGTTTTCATACTTCTTGTTGATCTAGGTTTGAGGACCTTTTTCTTCACTCTTATCATGCAGTGCCCTTTTTTTTAACATTGCTTTGGGTTTGTACAAAGAAGCCCCACCAGGGCCATCTGCATGGTTCACCTCTCTCTCTGGGCAGAAAAGTCAAAGCTGAAGATTCAGCATATGGTTGTGTCTGACACTGTATCACACTGATCTGAGCTCAGAAAACATGATGATGAATGAGAAGACAAAAGCCAGAAACATACAGCATTTTGTAAAATACAACAGAATTTTTTAGTTAAAGATTATACCAGCTCCCAAAGAACTGTATCATAAGCTCAAACTACTCAGTCTTTCAAAAGCACAGCACGCATCTAATAACTTTTTAAGTTCAGCTCTTCAAGATGTTTACAGAATCACAGCAATGAGTTTGTGTTATCACACCATGTAATGTCAGCACATAAGAGACAAGAGATCCAAACCTCTCTCCAGCAGTGGTCAGCAGTGCGTGCTGAAGAACAGAACTTAAGAAAAAAGGTTTATGGCAATCAGTGTTTTATGGGCTTCTTGTGTTAAAGGCTGTCCATCAGTATATTAATTAGCCACCCATTGGCTCATCTTTTCTGAATTTATCCAATTCCTTATCGAACTTCAGTCAAATATAAACATCAAGAGAGGTTACCAATTTAGTTTCTAGATCATGAGCATGAAATTATCTAAAAGCAAAAGGAAAATAACTTCCCATTTCTATAATGATTCATGGTGACATTTAAAAGAAAATTGCTTAATTCACAAATCAAGGCTGTATTTCCATTTTCATACGTCAAAAATATTTGCATTACAATAATTTAGTCTTCTTATACCCATCTCAAAAATAACACTGTAGTAATATTTTTCAAGTGTAAAAAAGTAAAACTGCATAAATATAAGACAATTAAGATAAATGCTAAATTAATTACTCTAGAATTACTAATTTACTGACACATTTACAAAGTGCTAAATTACCATCTCGCCACAAGATATGGGAAACGAGTGATAAAAATATGATTTTCCTGACAAAACCCAGTTTTTTCCATATGATGAAAAATTACAATATAAACCATTTTTTTTTAATGACCAATTTTATTCTAGTCTGCTCAGTGTGTTAAGGACAAAATCCCCTCATTGTGCTATCTCTAAAGGGTACCAAAAGCCCACTGTTGAAACAAAGCAAGGTATAAACTAGCAAATAAAGATGTTTGCTAGTGTTATCCCTTAAAGCATCCCCTGCATGTGCCAAATATTTACTACTTGAAGTGGTTTTAAATACTGTCTTATCCTTAAACATAAGAATTAATGAATTAACCTCATATTCTGCAAATTTTTTTGACACATATAAAAAGTTTTCTTGTCATCCTTTTAGGGATGTTGTAGCATATAGTCCATGCTATGATAAAACTGGGAAGGGTGATGCGAAGATGCATGAAATCTCTAAGTGCGGTCTCAGGGCACTTTGCTGCAGCATAGCTTGCTTCTCCAATTCCAGCTCGTTTTTAAAACAAATCAGAGCAGTGATTTCCTTTTTTCTTGTGTATAATGTTTTTGATGCATTTTTTCATGGCACTGAAATGACCTATCAGAAATACAGGGCACAAGATTTTTCTATAATGTAGTGTTTCTGTCGTGCATTATGCCACAATGATTGCTACAGTTTAAAACAAAAACCAGATTCATCAATAAAACTTCAATTTATAGTATTAGTTTGAATGGTTTCTTTCTTCCATGAAGCACCTTTTTTGTTGTCATTTATTCAAACAGTTTGTCCTCCTGAAGTACTTGCACAGCATTGCCAGAAGCAATCATCAAGATATGCTGTGCTAGCTTGAAGGACAGAGAAATGTGTTTGATCCAAGAATACCTAGTTGTATCTATTGATATGGACAGTAAAATAAGTTATAAATGTGGCATAGTTACACGGTACTAATATCAAGATGTTACCTGCACTAAATGCCTGCACTGTTGTTCCACTACTGCTATCGCTACAGCACCAAATGGCACAACGTTTAAGAAGGACTTAGCAAATTAAAAATCACAGGGTGGGGGGAGCAGAAGGGGGACATCGGTTTTTGTGGTATTTTAATATTGGAAAGAAGAATATTATGTAGCTCTGTTCAAATTCTATCATCTCAGAAAAGCAATCTCAAGCACAGGTGTCGGGCTCTGTCCTTGCTCTGACACAAACGCACTGCAGTACTGCTTCACAGAGCTCTGGTCCTCTGCTTTCCTTTCCACAAATCCAAATTCTACAACGCAAATGTTTTAAGATCCTTTTGCCTCTGTACATGGAAAGAATGGCCTGGACGTTGTCATGAAACCCCACGTTCAAAGTCAAGGCCATTCTTAGAAGCAATTTGAAACCTGTTAACACGTTATTTTTAAGCACATTTTAATCCATCGGAAAACTGATAAACAGCAAGGCTATGTTTTTAGGGGGATTCTTTCCACCCCTCCTATCACCCCTAAAGCTGGTAGTTCTCCAGTGTCAAAGCTTGAACCACCAGCAGAATTTCTGCACTATGAGATTCAAGCTAATCTATACAGGTCTACTGTATAAATCTATAAAGTACAATTCTATTCAAATAAGAAGATAAAAGTATCTATGGTGTCCAGGGGAAAAAAATGCAATGGGGCAGAATAACTTTTGAACCAGTAAACAAAAATCCCAAAGGTGAGAACGTAAGTGCTGACCAGAACATTCAGAACACCTATCCAGCTGTTAGAGAGGATATAACAATCAGACTAAACAAAGTATTTTAGATTAAGCAGGCATCCTCCTATCTAATTACACTGAAGCTAAATGAACTCAAGACAGGTGGGAGTGAAGAGGATAAATGGGGTATTTGCCCTCAGTTACCTGTGGAGGAGGCTCTTCTCTCGCAATGGTGCTCCAGTGGCAGTTTAGGCTAAGCTGACGTACCTGACCTAACACAATACTGGCTGGAAGCTCTATCACAAATAAAGAGCAGAGAGAAAAGTTAAAGCTCTAAAAAAAAACCACTAACAAATTCTCTTTACAGGTCTTTTAATTCAAAAGCTTCTGAGGCTGTAAGAGCTACTGTGGAGGAAGACTTGCAGCCGTTTTGGGTGGATGCAGGACACTGCAAACAACTGCCAAACTGGTTTGGCACCAGTTTATTTCTAGCTCAGCACAGTCACCTTTTGGGCAAACAGTTTGAAATCCAGCACTTGGGACCTGATGTACCTCCTGACCCAAGAACAGGGTGAGGCAGGGTAACTGGCCAGCTCCATGTACTTGGGAGGCAAGTGACGAAGTGCAGGGGGCTGCAGAAGCAGCAGTTCCCCGGGGCACACTGCAACAAGCCAAGAGGCACACTTCAAAAACTTTGCAGAGTCAGGGCTATACCATTTTGTTCATTTCTCAAAATGAAGAATCACTCAGAGATGATAGTCTCTCTCCTACTCAAAACACTGATAAATGACCATTCATTAGATGCCTCCACAAAAGCTATTAACAGGCTCCTCCTCACTACGGCTCCTAAGTGCTCCCTCACGCTCCACAGACCCAACAGAGAAGTTTGGCATCGTTCCTGTAACAAAAAAAAAAAAAAAAGGAGGCAGCAGCTCTGTACAAATGCGGGTTATACCCAATTTAAGATGATACTTTTTTCATTATCAAAGCATTAAATTGGATGTATGTAAGATTTCAGCAATCAGGCTCGTGTTACACGAACAGCAAACAAGCTATGGTGCATCTTCTCAAGAGAATAAAGAAGTCAATTTATAAGTACCAGTAAACACTCTAAAAGTGAGCTGACCAAACATTTTTCATCAATTCTTAGTGACATAAAAGTACCGGTATTTCTAAAACTTGAGGATCATTTTTATCATTCCAAAAAAATAATTAATAATATGTATATAGAATCATGGAATGTTTTGGGTTGGAAGGGACCTTAGAGATCATCTAGTTCCAACCCCCCTGTTACGGGCAGGGACACCTCCCACTAGACCAGGTTGCTCTATACACAATATGAAATAAGAATTATAATTGAACAGGCGACAGTTGTGCAAGGGGAATTAAACTTTAATTATAATACGTTAATATTTGAAGTGACTAGTTTAAAAATCACACATTGAACAGCAAGTTGGACAATATGACTATTTTTATTAAAATAATTAATGTTAATGTAAAATATTAAAATGTTAATACCCTAAAACAGTGATAAGAAAGAAGGATACATGAGGCTAAATTATTCTACTTCATTCTTCCGAAACTAATTTACTGTTTTCTTCCTGCTGTGTAGAAAGATATTTTATGTTGTTGATGGAAAAGACTGAATGTTATGTACTTTTGCAATGAAGTCTAATACAAGAATTATTCTGTGAAGTGGCTGGTTTGATTTTTCTCTCTGCCTGTATTTTCAGATAAGTGCTCTATATTTGAATGCACTATCTTTAAATACGTTTAACTTCTTTTCTCGGCACTGAAGATGAAACCATCATAATCATCCCCAGCAGCAAATGCTTTTAGGATTTCTCTACAAGTCTTTATTTTCTCCCTTTTTTCTTAAGAGAATTTTTTCCTTTTTTCTAAACTTGAACTTGCAAAAGAAGTTAACTAAATTTCCAAAGACTGGCTAGATTGTGTGGGCTTTTTTTTTTTTTTAATCATACAAACCTGCCAGAGTTCTAGAGACAGCCTAAATTCAAAGTATAATTCAAGTTGCTTCATTTTTTGTAGATATTTATTTCAAGCTGTACCAAGACAATTAAAGCTCCAAATTTGCAGAGCCATAAAAACATGTATTTAGGAAACAGTTGATCCTAGATACTGCACATACTAGGTTAAATACATACCTCTCTGAAAATCTTCACAAATATGTATCCCTGAATCTCCTAAATGGGACCAAGCTAATTTTCTATATTCAAGTTTTCTTTAATACATATGAGTACTTAGAGACCAGAATGACAAAATTCATTCTGAGCAAAGAAATAAAGGTTGATTTTGATCTAATTAAAGTTTTTGCAGTGAAGACTTTCCTGAACTCTTAAAAAACAAATTATTAAGTAGCAGATGAAAGATGTCCCTGAAGTTTTTGCTGGTTTTCTTTTCATTCTGTGGAAATAAAACACTGAGAAACTCAATGTATGAGAAAAAGCAACTTAGTTTTGAAGGTTTTGCTCCCCCACCCTACCTATTTAAAGAATAGCTGTCTGTAGACTCAGCTAACCTGGATTTTAGGACATATAAGAGTTAGATTAAGATTTAATGAACTTGGTCTCCCTGCTATGATTCAGACAAAATCACTAACTCCTATTAAACCTATCTATTCCATTGCACAGGTAGTACAGGTACAAGATAAACTGATTGTACCTTCTCCCTTAATTTCTTTTGTTCACCAGCAACATGCCCCGAGGACAGTCTGAGCCCTCATATTGAAGATATGTGACGGGAATGAAGGCTAAGGAGAAGAGAAGCCCACCTACACTCCAATAAAAAGAAACTTATTTTTTCCCCTTTCAGAATTCACAGCAGTATCTGTTTACAAATACCACTTTCTTGGGAAACTCAAAATAAAAAGCAAAGAAGCAATAAGTGATACAGCTGACCTCTACTAGAACAGGTTTGCTAATGTTTCACTTCTCAAAGATCCTAATTTCTACACATTTGGCAAAAGCAACCCTTAAGTCCGATGGCAATAAACAAGAAAATTATTTGCTGTGCCTTTAAATATTCTTCAAACTATGACTATCAAGGTTATGTGGATTGCTAACCGTCGGCTCATTTTCCAGTGGAGTCTAATTTGCCAAAAAGTAAATAAAGCTCTTAATGCTTTTAGAACAGAAAATCATCACTTACATATGAAGGAGACCAATAGAACTATGAGCAAAATTCAAATGATACCAAAAGTAACTAGCAACAATTACAGTTAAAATACCAAATGTGAATACAAAAATGTTGCTGAAAACCTTTAATTTGTTGTCAGTAATTAACACAATTGTAGCCATCTCTCCTTTATTCATTATGTCTTTTTTATGTCATTTTAAACTATTTATAGTGACACTGGCTTGATTCACCATTATTTCCTTCCACCCACAACAACTTATAATTTTTTTCCTCTAGTAATTTTATAAACTTGATGGTATTTTTTATTTTTTTTGCATTTCTATCTGCTGATCAAAACCAGCACGTCTTACTATATTAAAAAAAAAAAACCCAACCCAAAACCAGGGGTTAGAATAGCACCCATTAAGCAGCACAGTTTTAAAGTGTGCACGTTGATATTCATTTTTCTTCCTTCTAATTCTGCAAATGCCAATTAGCTCAGTGAGAGAACAGAGTGGACAGTGAAAAAAGTGTTTATTCTACATTTAGAAACAGTAAGCCTAGCAAAGTAATAAGTTTTGACATTTAAGACCTATCTTCTATTACATGAACGAAACATAAATGATTATCTGCTACTGTTCTCAAGAATGCCATTCCCCATCTAGCCTTGATGAAAGTGATAGAAAATCAGAATAAAAATACAGTATAATAAAATACACAGTGGACACTGAAGACAGTGTACATCTAAAACGGTCTCAAAAAATATCAGTTCAAAATTCACCTGGAATAGTCCTTCACTGTGGGAAGTCTATATTTTTCAACTTCTAAGTCAACAAAAGTACAATCTAAATACTAAACCCTACCATGCAGAAACGTTCTATTCCCCAATAAATGCTTTTAATTGGCATAATGACATAGCAGTGACAACTTCAACCTCCCTGATTTAACAATGTTTACAAAAATTCTCCAGTATGCAGGAAGGTAAACTGGAGATTACATTCTAGCAGTTCTTAATTCACAGATCATATGTTAAGAAACAAAAGGCAGAAAATTATGCAGATGACTTATTTTAAAATACTATTTCAAACCATAGTGGAAGGAATACCAGATTATTTTATACATAATGATGTTGGCACCAGAGACACCAGGCTGTAAGAAAATAGACTACACAATGGACCTAGGACACTGGCAATGGCTTGTAGTAACTACATTTGATATATTCGATCTTTGACATAAAAGCAAGATAATTATACTGCTGGGAAGTGTTTTGAGCTGTAAGGTGCACAGAAGATCCAAGGTTTTGCAGGTCCTATGAATGTTTAGACAATATGTTTTCCCAGAGCAGCTCAATAACCTGCTCAGATGACCCTGCAGGTTAGTACTTCTACTTAGGGTTAAATGTTCCTTCAACATAATGTGTCAAATGTACTTTCCACACAATATCTTTATCTAAGCCAGGCTTTTAAACTTAACAGAACAAAAATGTTATTTTATCTAGTTCAACAGATACACTCTTCCTGTATTCAGAACTATGTCTGTTTTGGTCACAGACACGCACATACAAAACCAAAACACAGTTCCAATGTATTAAGAACATAGATCTAAGACTATTCCACAGAAAGGTGCATTTCTTTGGTTTTTTGATTGTTTCATTTTTAATCCTATATCAGGTTCCCATTTTCCATATGACATCTTACCACTACGTTTTTTGTCTCTACCCTTCATCCATGAAATAAACTTCCCATAGTTTATTCAGGTCCCTTCTACATCACCCCTAGCACTCTTTCACTGCACTGTGTTCTCCAGTCCCTTCTCATGACTGAGTTTTCTTTTCTCTGCCTTTCGTCAGTGAGGATATAGACTCTCTTCCCTGTATCCAGTCCCCGATTCTGAGGACACTGAGGATTCTGAGGGATTTAACCACTGACAAAGGTGACAATAGGTTCATAAGTAAATGGGGGAGAAGGAAAGCAGTCAACAACCTCAGTCAAAGAACTTGACAAAAATTATCCACTCTAAGAAGAAAAGCAGCCCCCAAAAATGTTACACAAAAACTTCCCTATCAATGAAAACATGTGAAAGAATGACACCTTTCTAAAACCTGAGTTTTATTTAGTTTACTTTCTGTGACTACACTCTTGTATGAGCTCAGTGACATCAACTGGAAGCAGCAATCTCAAAGAGAATGACTGCAACAACTCCTGGGATGGAAAGGTATTTAACAGTGGATAAGAAATCAGTCTACTTACATATCTGCTTTCAAAATCCAGTTCTGAATGCCACCCTCAGCCAACCAGAAGACAAAAACTACCTTCTGTAGCAATGTGTCTGATCAGATGGGGAGGAACTTACCATTAACTTACACACCAAAAATCAGTGAAATTCCAAACACATGCAAGAAAACAGTAAAGTACTTCTGGGTGGTTTGTAAAGAAAAGCTATATTCACTGACTACAATACTGACTGTGACTTCTTTACTGAGCTTCCATAGACAAATCTATTCGGAGCACTGCAAAATACTCCTATGGTGAAAGAAACTTCCTCTGTTTAGGACCTTTCACTCTCAGTTTTGGATTACTTGCCATGATCTGTGTTCATCCAGACAAGTACATTTTGCACGCACCAACACATCACTTATTTAACATCCT
Organism: Pterocles gutturalis; assembly: GCF_000699245.1. Lineage (NCBI taxonomy): Eukaryota > Metazoa > Chordata > Aves > Pterocliformes > Pteroclidae > Pterocles > Pterocles gutturalis. The sequence continues at coordinate 100,956 of NW_010110475.1, read as the reverse complement.
ATCACGTGTTTTAAATAAAAATTAATTTATTGATCAGGACACCAATTTACCAGCAATTCCTTGGAAATATGTGGACTCAGTACACATAGTTTAATATTCTGCTTATCTATATATGTACATATATATGCAAAAAATGGTAAATTGCATTTGATATTTCACATACTAAGCCCAAACTACATGTGTATGAAGATACATACCCACACATATATACATCCAGAGACTAGAATGTCAACCAGATATGTATATGAATAAGCACAAACATTTCAAACACATAAATTGTACTTTCTAAACTGTGCATAAACAATATCATCCCAATAGTATCTGAAAACAGTTTAAAGACTGATGTAAAATTCATCGTTGGGAAAAAAAAAATCCATTCCTCTTCATTGCAAATGTTTGTTAAATGTAAATGCTGCTATTTTACTCCTTGGAAGAATGTTTGTCTGCATGTGGAATTTCATGATAAAAAGCTTTAAAGTCCCAGGTTTCTCTAGATAAACCCCACTGGCTTAGCGATGCATGAATGCACTGAAATTGAATTACTGTACAACAGCAATTGCTTTTCACAGTACAGTTATAATGAGAATCAGTTTCACAATAAACACCAGGTAGCTACAGTAGGAAAAAGTTAATAAAAAGAAATCTATTTGCATTTTCTGCTGCAGCAATAGTAGTTGCCTTAAAGAAACAGTCTTTAACACTTGATTTGCCATCTTACAAGTAAATCAACAATCATTTTTACAGAATTCTCTTTACTTGCAAAGAAACACTAATGAAGATAGAAATTTAACCACATAGCTAAAGTTTTAAGAATACATTCTGAATATTCCATAGTAACTTATCTTTCATTTTGCTTTCTTTTACAATTCCCCCTAGCTTCCTTTGATTTTTTTTTCCTATTACACCATTAACTAGGAAAAATAAAAGCAGCAAATGAATAGTTTTAATTCCACCTGTTTTTCACTATTAAGTTTGTTGTGGTAGTCATTTGTTACTAATGATTATTTCATCATGCTCTATTACTCTTCAGTTTCAAAAAAAAAAATCACAGCTAACTTGAAGACTGATCAAGCACATTTCTTGTGTGTGAAATCACTGAAAGTCCAGGAAAAGCAACTGAAGCAATACCACAATTGACAGAGGACTACGCAAGGCTCTCAAAGGGATTATTTGGGTTTGGTTGTACAACTAAACCCAAGGCTGAACAACGCAGGAAATATTTCAACTTATGCCACCTTATGGGCGATAAGATTTTTCCCAACTTGAATGTCATAGTCTTAAAGACAAATGTATACATCTGCATTTGTCACAGCTAGAAACAAAGCATCAGCAACACTGTCAAAACCACTCTGCCATGGTTTTAACTTAAATCATATCACAAAAATTTCAAAATAAAATCTGAAGTTGTCCCTCTGAAATTAATCAAGTAGGGCAGTATTAGGAAGGGAATGGTTAAAAGGAATATCCTGAACCGACATAAATCTAAGGTAAATAGTGAGCACTAGGGAAGGCGGGGCTGGGGAGAGAAAAAAAAAAAGTTATTTGCAAGGGTTTCTATCAGTAAGTAGATGACAAAAGGTTATATAATTGGTTGAACACTTTCAGTTTTCCATTTATTTTATGTATCTGACAGCACAAAAATAGGACATTCTGTGATAGGATAATTGCATACTGAAGGGTAATTCAAACAGGGGATGAATATGATAAAAATCACACTGAACCAACTAATCACTGTGAAAAGCGATGAGACAGAAAGATAAAAATTCAACCCGAATATAAAGGGGGAGGAGGGAGAAGAGTTCAAATGTGATTATTGGCTTTGAACAAGCTAACATGTTTGAAAGCATAAAGCAAAACAAAAAAAAACCTGAAGGCCTTTCCAAGCCATCCTATGTCTATATTTCCAGGTCTTTCCTCTTAGCCTTCTCCACAAATTAAACCTTTTATATACTGTGGCTTTATGAATACTTGTCACAGATTGCTATATCTGCTAGAACCTGAAAAACTGTGTTGATTAAAATGTTTTATCTAAAAAGTATGTTAAATTAAACCATAGATTTTCATGTGTAGTTGAAGCTAATCCAATGAGTGGTGCAGGGTAACAGTCTGGGATAACATTGGAACATGTTTTCTGAGCGCTTGGATTTGAACACTCACAACAGTCACCTCATTATTTCTAGGGCTCAGAGACATTTTGTAAGGTACTCTTCATTTAGTACTTACCCAATATTACCACCAGCATATCTAAAGCATTACTCTGAATTCTAGGTTTCAGTGCCCTTTGTACAAGTTTCCATCAAAAGTTTGTGTCTAAATTCTATTCTATTAGAAGCAAGGTGATGCAGTATGACTTAATCTCAGCATGGAGCGGAGGTCTTAGGTCCACGGGAGCTTTGTGACTCCTATCTCACCTCTCCAGATATGGGGAGAAAATTAGCTATGATGTACCAAAGATGGAACTCGTGCAAAACTTGCACTGTATCAAAGGATTTTGTACTTATCAGTACACAAAATACTAAGCACTACTTATTACCAAAACATAAAATGCCACTCACTACATCACTAGCAACCAAAATAGACCACGTTATGTAATTATTCAAAAAAGAATACATTTATTGGAAAGTACACTAAACAGATCACTTTTTAAAAAGAAGTGACCCTGTCCAAACCAAGCTCCCAGCTTCCTTTCCAAAGATGGAAGTGTTCCAAAGGCAGCTCTGGATTTCAGTCACTTTTTCCGGCACTAAAACACTTTCACACAATACTGTACCCACAGTTTAACTTCACAGAATTTGGGCTTATTTTTACTCAGAGCATGGTGGCCTAGATTCATCCTATATATTTTTTTTTATCTTTAGATAAATACACCATCTGTCTGAAGAGGCCAAACCAGTTCTAAACACTCACAAACCACAGAAAACATTTGTGACAAAGCTCGAACTGAGAGACTCGCTGCTCTTCCCCACCAGCACTCCGCTCTGATGGAACAGAGCTCCTCCAACCAGCAAGTGTGCAGCTCGCTGGTCACTTCTCGCTCTCAACTAGTGCTGCTCTGAGAATGATTTTTTCACATTGCTATGATCTCAAGGCAGCAGTTTTCTCTACTAAGGAACAAGGAAAACATCCCTCCCAAGTCAATATTCCGCAGGTTTCTGGAGGCTATTGCACACATCTTAAAGTGCAGTTTTTCCTCCGAAAAACAGGCTGTAAAAATAGCATTGCAGGTTTCCATGTTTGTCTTTCTCTGCTCCCTTGCCAACTGTGCTCAGTTTACAAGCTGAAGTATGTTTTACTTCACTACCAGCCTAGAAAATTCATCCTTTAAACCATAGCCAAATTCCTTCCTCCCTTCTGCACCATTACAAATAACAAAAGGCTGAAGGCGAAATTGTATCTACGGTTACGCAAATGGAACCCCTGCCCTTGGGTGATGCCTTCAGATCCGCAGTTGAGACAAAAAGACCTTAACCTCAACTGAGCAGACAAATCTGGCTGAAATAGAGTAGCTGGTGGTAAATGGCATCACCATAGCGCCCTATGAGTTTTTTGGTATAGCTGATGTTACAGTCACCTAAATTTCTACCAAAGAATAATTTAAAATGAAAACTACAACAGGAAGACCTGTGATTCTTTAGAATACACATTACAATGAACTGCTTTTCAATAAAGTAAAACATAGAAGACAGAAATTTTTATTTGTTTATGGTAAATCTAACCTAATAGTACACCAAAGCACCTACAACAGAAGGATCAGAACAGAAAAAAACCCACTAAAACCTACAGAAGTACAGAAAGCTCAATGTAGTTATTTAATGATCCTTAATAAGTTGCCTTTAGGGTGATGTAGTACTTACCACAATGAGAGAAATTTTGGATTTAGTGCCATATGAGGTATCTGCATCTTTTTCTAGATTCTAGCTAAAGGATAGTTATCGAACTCATATGATTCCCTACAATACTAATTTTATAATAGTGAGAGGTGAAATTAAGCCTGCATTAGTTTGATATTTTGAAATCTACCATTATAATGCACAAGCATACATAGCTATGTTTTACTGAACAGAAATTATATTTTATTTTACAAAGTCATACAGGAAATTGGTAGTCCAAATGTAGTTACACTATCTTGCATTTATCTATTGATGGCATAAAATAATTTATATCTATTCTCTTGAACATTGATCCTAAAACACTTCTGAACACTTTAGCATTTCTGCTTCAGCACCTTCAATTGCTAGTACAGCCTTCAGAGCAGAGCCTAAATTATATACTTAGTTTTACATTATAGAATGAAATAGCAGGTTGATCTGCTGCTTACCCGTACGGCTTCAGACTTTTTATGAAACATTTCTTCCATATTCTTTGCTAACTTTTTCACAAGCTGAAGGCCATCAATTTCTTCTATTGCAACATCTTTCTCATATTCTTTGTATTTCTGAAAGAAAAAAATAAAAAAAAGAGAAAAGAATTAGGGAAAAGTTATTCACAGGGAACCAGATGAAATTTTGACAACTAATTATTAGTTTCATATTACACTTTTGCTGAAATTCTTCATTTATTTGATGTCTGTGTGACAAAAGGCTGCTTTGTGCCAAGATGCTGCCACAGGGCCAGAACTGGGTTAGAACCAGAACTTTGCTAAGAACATATAATAGAAAATATTTAACTGTGCACTGTAGGAAAATGAAATGACTCCCTTTCACAACATTTAAACTACCCTTCCCTGCAACTGAGCAACAGCCAAAAAAAGCAGTAAGAAATCCTCATGTCCCATCCAAGAATCATTTAAAACCGGTGATACGCTTGGCAATCCACCACACCTTAGCAACCCAGAATCCTCCTCCTCAGCTGAACTCCCTGTAGATGTCTATTTCACAAGCTTTATACAACACTTACATAATCAATACTTATACTACAAGCTTATCTTGACATTCTTAACTTTCTATGCAAAGAAAACCCTAAATAAACCACATAAACATGAGTTTTTATCTGAATGTAAGCATAAAAGTATCCTTTATACAATATGGATGAGCATTAGCTTATGGTCTCTTTTCAGTGTGAATAACTCGCAGACCGAGTAAGCACTAAAGATATATTCAAAACTATTTTTATCCTCTATTTTCCATTTTTTTCTTTACCCATTTTCGCAATGAAGCTTGTAAGAATATACTATACAGAAATGTCATTCCACTGCAGCTTGCACTCTAAGAAGTAACAGCTTTCAGTATAGTTATTCTTTGCTTATCTCAATTTAAAACATTTACAGTTGCAATGAATGAATCATTGCCCATGACCGAACCCGTAACCTATTCACATAATTGCACCTCCATGATACCGTGAGGAAGATGAAAAGCACACCTAGCCTCTGCCAGCTTTAGCCCTATGTGCAAAAAATATCTTCCAAACCTCTAAAGCAGATTCTCAGAGCAACCCACAGCACAATACTTGAGTCATAAAATGAATGAATAGCATTAAAAAGATTTACCACTAAAATTTGCCTACAGAATTACGATTATCTCCAAACCTTATATAACTCCAGAGAGAGAAGAAAGAATAAGGGCATCAAAAACAGTGGCTCAAAGCACCTGTCTGAACACTAAAATGATCAAAACAGTGAATAACTCAGGATCAGTCATGTCCTGGCTGGTGACGGAAGGAAGGAATCTATTGTAAGAGAATGCCTGCACATATTGTACCCATTTCTTCTGACAAAACCAATTTTCAAGGCAAAGGGACACTTTGGACTTAAAGTTTATACTTTTTTGTAAAAACTTGTGCAAATGTTTTGATAAACAAATGATATTTGATAAAACATCATTTGCAGACAATTTCATATGGTTAAAAAATACAAAGCTGTCAGTTAATATTTAAGACACTAAATTTTTTATATTCTGTAATTTCAGTAATAGTTTCATTTTTTTTCCGCACTATTTCCTGTTATGAGACACTATGCTATCTGAGATTTTAATAGTAGTCTAAGAAACCTAAGAAACCTCAAGCAGACCACCTGCATTTTGCTCCCTGGAGGCAGGAGGCGAGATTTGGTTTTTTCCCCTTCTTGGTCTCCATTTAAATGCCATAAGCAGAGATCTGATTTCAATTCTGCAAGTCCATTTATGCCACTACTAAACTCCCTGCTCTCCACACTGAAAAAAATAATTTAGTATAGCACAGTGACTTGTCTAAAATAAAAAAAAAATATATTTTTTTTTAATTTACTGGAGAAAATGCAAAAACATGGTAGACAAGAGAGGGACAAATGTTATTGTAACTATACTAACTGTGATAAAATGTAGTAAATGAACAGTAAATTGAAAACACTCCCAGTTAATTAATGATGTCAAAGTCTGTCCACATCCCACAGGATTTGAAGCTTTGGAGAACTGAAAATAAACAAAACAAAATGCACTGTCGTGACCAATTATCGTATTTATTATGTCAGCAGATCAAGTACAAATTTAAATCACTTATTCCAAGATGCACAGGTCATGTTCAACATACCAAGTTCTGATAAAACTGCTTCCTTCAGACTTGACCTTTCAGTTCTTAGTGTTCTAAAATGCATAACTTCAAGAGACTGTTTTTCAGGTCCTCAAACCTATTGATTTAAGCTTTGCTATCAAGTGAAGAAAACCAGGCGATTATTCACTTCATGTGTCTGAAAACTGTAAGGTTCAGTTGAAGTAGAAAAATTTTCTAGGCACAGAGAATCATACCATATAGTCTAATAGACTATTATGAGAACATACTACAAAGCCACACTTCCCGATTTTGAGTAACTGGGGCTTCTGGAAATTAATTATAACTTGAACTCAAAATAGACGGGAATGATTTAAGTGACAATTTATGATTTTATAGTTATGCTAGTTCATAGTACATAAATTAATTTTTTCCTAATTTAAGTGCCAAATTCCAACATTAAAAAAAAACTGGAGGAAACAGAAGATATTATTTAAGTTCTATTTGAAAAGACCACACATCTTGCATGGTGCATGTCTAGTCAATTGTTGGAAACCTTCACAAGCATTTGCAACAAACTAGGAGTATTTACTTGATCTGCAAGACCTTGGCAACCAAGAGGTTTACATAATAAGGGGTTTACATAATATGTATTTTACATCCAGTATTTCATTGCCATAAAAATACTTCTATTATTTTTTCAGCCGTCAGTGGAAGGTTCCAAAACAGAAGAAATTATGTGGTTGGAAAAAACACCAGCTGTTTTTAGTATCCTTGTGCTCTAGTAATTGTGTCCGGAGGGAAGAGGTGCCAGCTTAATCTGCACGTGTCTGTGCACCTCCTCTTCGTGCTCAACGGGCACAAGGTTGGGAATTTAGATTCAATCTATAATGAAGTTGATTTTATATCAAGTATCAATGCAAGAAACCTGAATCACAGCAGATAATGAAAACACAAAAACACAATAAAACTGTAACAAAGGACGTCATTAATAAAGGGTTCTCTTCCTTTCACTGCAGAGCCTGACCTCCAGGCTCTCGTCATTTCCCTACCACTAATTTTTTACATATTAAATTTAGGTTTAATTTAAATAAATTAGCTAAAACAGCAAAGACATTGACCCTTGGAAATAAATTTGAAATAGATTTTTTAAGGAAATTATTTATTTTATTTTAATGTAATCTGGAGAAAAGAGCAACTTGCCACTGTGGTTGCAATTAAGCAAAATGTTATCAAGGACAGGGGTGAAAAAACCAAGCTTCTGGGCCAGGTTGTCTTTTATATTCCAGACTTGCAAACTACCTTGTAGTACTGCTTCTCTGAATGGCTCTTCCAAGCAGTGCCTTAAATAGCTATTTCCCTGCCATGTGAAAGAGATGAAGTTGACGATAAAGTTTCTTGTTTTGTTTTTTTTTTTTTTTAAAAAAAAAAAAGAAACCCTTGATATTTTCAGTATTCTATAATTATATTTCAGTAAGAGATACTGAAAAATTCCATCAGCATTTGTAACATAGCCACTAACACATTTGTAATATTATTAAAGAAAGCAAACAGCCTTAACTTCACTATAAATGACTTACATAACAAGTGTATGAAAAGTTAGTCACAGCTGGACATTTCTTTTGATAAGTGGATTTCCAATTGTCTAGAAGATTGAGGAGATACAACTTTAATTTGCTGTGTTATAGAAAAAAATACTTGAAATGCTGATTCTTTCTGTTTGCAAAACAAGCATTTGGTAAGAAATTCCCCAGAGAGACAAGAACATTTATCATTTGAAAAAGCACACAAAAAAATACATTATGTCTTCAGTATCTGTTTTGCCAGATCATTTCACATAAGTGCCAGGGAAAGACAGACAGTACTTCACTGTCAGAACTTAACGCTTTCCACGGATTTAGGTGTGGGGTTTTTTTTTCTTGCTCAGTAAATGATCATCTGGAAATAACCTATCAGAAAGCAATCTATACAAAACTCGTGTCTGAAGCATATAATGCAACCCAAGTATTTGGCACTGAAACATCAACAAACACACACCAACACCAAAAAAACCTCCAAAACAACACCAAACCAATACCAAACGAAAAAGCCTCACACTAAAAACCATGTAAGTTTGAGTGACCAAGGCAGGAAAATAAATATCCTCTCAAAGCAAGACAACTGCAGAAAGATGCCATATGTCAGCTACAGCTTGAATTTTTTCTCCTTGTTTTTTCTCCGAAGAGAAGCATGAACCTTGTATTCTTATTTGTATCTACTTCTATCAACTCTCATCAAAATCAAGATAATCGCCTTTATGCTGTATATAAAAATATGTCAAGTTACTTCCAAGGGTGTAAACAGTCCTTAATCTCAGTCTTTTGACAAGTCTGTGGGTACACGTGCAGAACACTACAGCCATTTATGATGAAAATTCTTCCCACTCTCTCAGATTTTCAGAGCCTGTAAATACCACTACCATCCTGACTAAAGAAAGGTTTTAACCCAACATGAATTTTATAATAATTGTTCAAAAGTAATCTGTCAGTTTTTGTTGCATATTAGGAATTGATGTACACTTCTGAGGTGTATTCATAGCTATAGCTCACATAATTGTACACACTTTACAAATACTGCTATTTGAGATCTTTTGTCATATATATGTTAAATATATATGCATGTATACATTTTGGGTTTATAACAAAAACACAGAACTAGCATGCAAATGGAAGTTTAAGTATCCATTCAACCTACCCATTGTTTACATTAAAAAAAAAAGTATGTTGCTCCACGCCATTTGCAAAAAAAAAAAAAAAAAAAAAAACCAAAAAACAACCACCAAAAACACAGATGGTCAAGTCTTAACATTGCAAATGTAAAATGAGATTACAGAAATGTAATGTGTTGGTTTTGGCTGGGAGAGGGTTAATTTTCTTCCCAGTAGCTAGTAGGGGCTGTGGTTTGGATGTGTGCTGGAAACAGTGCTGATAACACAGGGATGTTTCCGTTGTTGCTGAGCAGTGCTCACACACAGCCAAGGCCTTTGCTGCTTCTCACCCCACCAGCGAGTGGGCTAGGGGTGCACAGGAAGCTGGGAGGGGACACAGCTGGGACAGCTGACCCCAACTGATACCAGGGATATCCCACACCATATGCCATCCTGCTCAGCATATAAAGCTGGGGGAAGGAGGAGGAAGGAGGGGGATGTTCAGGGTGATGGTATTTGTCTCCCCAAGTAACAGTTACACATGATGGAGTCCTGCTGTCCTGGAGATGGCTGAACACCTGCCTGCCCACGGGAAATTATGAATTAATTCCTCGGTTTGTTTTGTGCGTGGCTTTTGCTTTACCTGTTTAACTGTCTTTATCTCAGCCCACCAGTTTTCTCACTCTTGCCCTTCCAATTCTCTCCCCCATCCCATCAGGGAAGAGTGAAAGAGCAGCTGTGTGGTGCTCATGCCGGCCAGGGTTAAACCATGACACATACACTTTTCATTAAATCACCATCTTTTTATTTCAATTAATATGTCTTGCCCAGTAGAAGGGCTGTGCTATGCATTGCTGGAACCATTTAAACTTGCTTCAGACACTCTGCCATGTCAGTCCTAACAGTGACTCCCTTCCATGCAGCAGTGCTGGTTTGAAGGGCCACGAGTTAATTGGCTTATTAGAGCTATTTTAATTTTATATTTGAGATGTCCTGACAATCAAACGTAATCAATGAATGAGCCTGAAAGGCTGCAAAAAGCTTAAATCTAATACAAATTGCAGCTCTCAATGTGGTTTCTTTAGTTAGAAGGTTAAAAGCTATGTCAGTCTTAAACAGAGTTCTGTCTTGGTTAATTCTTAACCCCTAAACCCATGGATTTCTTCACTAATGTTGACATTCTTACCCAAAGTAACCTCGGATTTTTAGGTCAAGTCCTTTTAGAGTGTTGGGATCAGAAAGTTGATAATATACTACATTTTTATGCTTCACAAAAAAAAGTTTTTCTTTCACAAATCTATTTCTCATCACCATCTGAAAATAAAGCTCACAATCACTTTTTTATGCTCTTCTCATTGTATAATGATTTTTTTATACGCATGTTATTAATGCTACTGCACAAAATTTAAAACAAATGGCATTTATTTAGGGTGCTTTAATAACACCTACTCCTTTTTACACTTTGAGTTTTGGGGTTTTTTTTAATTATAAAACCCAAACCCTACAATTTATGTGGAGCAAACTGACACTGTAGTCACATTAGGTGCAGCCTTACACCATCAACAGTTCTGTCAAAATTAAAGGAGCTATGGAAAAAAGCAAGGCTTTCTACTGTTAGCAAAATACAGCTCTGAGCTTTTGAATCAAAACTAAGAATATAAATTGTTCTTGATGTGGAAAATGTATCACAGCAATTTATAAGACAATATTATATTAAAACAATATCCATGTTCAAACTGATGGGACACAAACTGTCAAAGTTCAAACCTTATGTAGCTCCACCTCAGCAGCACACATTCTTTCTGCACATGAGAGATGGTAGAGCAATTCCCAGCAGAGGTTTTAAAAATATACAGCAGAGCCTCTAAACGCTTCATTAGAAGTGAGGGGTCACTAATTATATACGCACTGTTGGAATAAACCTGAATTTGAAGCCAAATAAAAAGCAGTCTCCAGAATTACATGTGCACGTGAGCGGGAATCCGAGCTTCTCCACTGAGCAGAAGGGTACTCAGATGGCACTACCACAGCAGACATACCAAATACAGATGGTGCACTCCTCTGATAGACTCATCTGTGAATCTCTCCTTAGTAAAAGACTTTGTATTTTCCCATTATCACACAGATCCTATGGTGGTGTGGGTTTTTTTTAAATTAGAGTGCCACTGTCATTATCTGGTCCTCCTTACTCTAAAATGGATTCAATGGAGAACCTTTAAAGGCCTTAACAAAATAAACAATAATAAACATAATTTTTATTTTGTTATTGATTGCTGGTGAGCATTTGTAAACAACATTATTTTAGTTCATCCACAGAGCTCCAAAGACTTTATAAAAGGAGTATCTATGATAATCTCCATTCTGTACATGACGATATGGAGATAGATATATATATAAAAATTCAGTGACATGTCCAATGTCACACAATGGTTCAGAACTACAAAGAGAACAAGCTCTCTTGGTTACTCTTCCAGTGCCCTGCGCAACAGACCACAGATAACTTTGTTAAGTTCAGCTTGATCTGCATGGAAAGACGAGTGACAACAGCACACTTCTCCTCATCTTGACATTAGAGAACTCCTTGATAATTGGGAGTTTGTGTTACACCACATTACACACTCCTATTAACCTTTACTGAACTTCTTTGTGTTGATGAAATCCATCAGCAATGACCAGTATGTTGGCACACTCATTTTCTTTTGTGCAGCAAAATTTTTACTCACTTTATCAAATGACTCCAAGGAGCTCTACATTAGCCTGTCACAGTTGACTCTTGCCACACACTGGTATCTGAGGAACTCCTGTTGCCTCAAACTCCCCACTCTCAAGTGAAAAATATATCAATATTTGTTGCATATTATTTTATTATGATTAGCTACTCAAAGCTGTACCTGGTATATTACAGCCAAAGATCAGCTATCCTGGGAAATTTGTTATCAGCAGACTTGACAAGGAGAGCTACTGCTTTCCTTGCAAAATAATTTACACACGGTGTAGGTATCTTACAGTCATTGCAAGGGCACTATATCCCCAGCATATTTAATCTTTATAAAGATACTTACATCTGACCTATTTTTACCTCATGCTACATGCAAGTGCTACAAAACCAAATCAAAGTATTAAGCTGAATGGTAAACAAAACCAAACAAACTAACCCGGTTCCTGATTTAGAAATATTCCTCTGCCTTGTGAAACGTCTCCACACAAGATATCTTCTCAAACCTTTGCACAGCTAAACATGTATAGGTGTACCATGTAAACAGCAATAACAGGAAGAGTCTTGAATATATACCTGGTTACAACAGCTGAGCTAGTGTGGAAAGGTACAAGCTACTCTACAATCTGGAGTTTTTTTCACCACAGAATTTAAAGGCAGCAGTCACATGGGTAATGCATAAATTATAATATTCCCTAAAAAATAAAGAAACATGCTCCAGGAGTTTCAAATTCTTGCTCTCTAGGACTAATTCAGTATTGTAATTTTATATGAAGTAGTCAATAAGCCTCCGCCTAAACAACCATCACCAAAAATGGGGGATCCAAGTAACAATCTAGTTAGGAGATGTAATTCTAAGCAGACAAACAGAGGTCAGGAATACACTTCTATCCTTACCTTTAACAGAGTTGGTTTGGGCCAGGACTAACCAGAGTAACAAAAAATGTTTGAGGAGGTTTTGCCTTGCTGCTGCCTCCTGCGTCCAGTGGCAGAGGCCAAGCGGACTTTGGACTCTTTTGCAAAAGACTGCCAGCTCACCATCTTTCCTGACTATAAACTCAATCATATTGAAAATGGTTGAAAAAGAAAATTGTCTTGTAAACACTTTCAGACATCTGAAACATCTTCACAGGCCAGCACAGGTGTTTTAAGATAGCTTCTGTAAAATATAAAAGCAGTCTATGTAATTATACATATCTTTGCTTCTATTTTAGCAGAGAACATAAAGCCCTCATTTAAACCAAAAAAAAAAAAAAAAAAAGAACATTCTGGAGCTGCCCTGGGGGCTCCTTTTTCCATAAAGATATACTCGATATTCTTGAAAACTCACTACAGTATTTATAACTGCTTTAAACAATGAACAAAAAGCCCATAGGTATAAATCTGCAGAAACACAATATGACCCAGAGGGCACATTCATCCAAGGCAAAGCCACCACTATGTTTTCAGGTGAAAGCAAGTATATTATAAACATGTACATCTAATCTGGTCCTCACAAAAGTCCGAAGAAATGTAAGAATGCAGTCCTTTCATCCTGGATAGTTATTCTGAGTCTCTAAAGATTCTAGAGTAAGGAACCTGACTATTTTCAACAATTTCTCAGCTGGGATAAGATGCTACAACATTTTCTTCTGTACACCAAACTGCACTGGTCTTCTCTGAAAGCCTTTATGGTGACTAGAAAGAAGGACAACCAAAAGAGACAGCTTGATTTGTGCTGTAAGGTCACAGGATACATCCACAAACTAATTCTTTCAATCAGACTTTCTTTATAATGTTTTTTCTCATTACAGTTCCTTTTATTGCTGTGTCTCTCTCCCTCCTTATATTTCCATTTCTGTGGACCTGTGTGCGCCTTACACCCAGCTGTTGTCCTGGGTTTCAGGGTTTCTATTAGACAATACTTCTATTCCATCCCAGAAGAGCTAGACAATTGTCTCCTCACCTTCCATGGTTGCCCCTAAATGAGCAATAAAATGAGCAACAAAGAAAGCTAGAGACATAGCAGAGCATCGACACAAAAACCAAAGTGCATTCTGAAGACAAAAGTTTGCTCAGCAATCCCCATGTCTTGGGACAAGATTTAAAAGCACTGCTGATTTAGAGTAAGCTAATGGTTTTTGTTCCTCAGAAAAAGAAACATGTAATCTCATCTCCTTGGGACACAAACTCTGTTCACAATTTGACATGTTCTCTATAACTAACCCTCCTCTGCTTGGACAATGCTTCTAAACCTCTACCCCTTGGCATTGTGCGGGACCTTCAACATTAACTCTTAAATGGGCTTTATTTCATTGCTTGGCACTATCAGGGACATGGCATTGATCCCTGCTGCTATACCTCCTCATTGCACTTTTCCATATCCTCTTGATAAAAGTATTTGTACTGATTTAGTGTTTTAGATGGGTATCAGAACACTATGTATCAAAGTGGACTTGTAATAACAAAAAAAAAATCATAACATCCGAATATCTGAACTCGGGTGTCTAAATTTAGGCTTTCAATTCATTTCATCCTTGAACACAAAAATCGATTTTATTTTCAAAAATCTCAAGTCACCTCAGTCACATCAAAGCCAGCAATGTCAGTATGTTCTCAGCATCTCTGAAAATCAGACCACCTGCATGTCGTCTGGATGCAGATATCTTGAGAAGAATTCATAAGGCTAACCATAAAAAACAAAAAAACCCAAAAAAAAACAACTTTAAAACCAAATTATAGTATTTGGCACTGCCTGGAAGTGTGAAAACACATCTGTGTTTTTGCCACACAAGCAAATGCTTTTCACTTTCATGTGTGATTCTCGGTCACTAGAATGACTAGCCTTTCTGTACACTCAGGTAGAGCAGTATATTCACCATGATTTCCTTCAAAGCCTCATAAAACTGGTAAACACATAAGGAAAAACAAAAGGTTAAAGTTTGCCAAACCACGTTCAATCCAATATTTAATAACTGCCTTTGAAAGACTGGGATATAAACTAATGCCCTGTACAACAGAACTTGCCCAGATCTTTTTCTCTTTGCACCATCTAGCTATAACGCATATATCCTTAGACAGGCATCTGAAACACCTGCATGCTGCTAGCTCCCAATGTTTCTTCCCCTCAATAGAGTTCTTCCTCCCTCACACTTTTAAAAATAAAGGGCCACGTGTAAAACAACAAACACATCAAAACCATGGCCAATGCTCTCTTTGTAGCTTTTGCCTTTTTTTAAAAATGAAAATCGTATGAATAATCTACAGAACAATAGCCTTTGTGTCATATCACACCCGTGATATACCCTAAGCAGGTATTCCAAAACATCACTGCAAAGTGTAAATAAACACATTGCACAATTTAAGGTTTTGCAGAGGGAAGGATGAAGAACATAAGCCCCAATCTCAGTCCTTATTTTCCCCTGAAACAGAAAACAAGAAATTTTATTCAAGTGTGTATAGCTCTGTAATGATATTGCCTTCATCAAAACGTATGTCAAAAACTAACCAGATTCACACATTCTACTTACAAATTTGTATAGCCTCATGCCTATATTGCAGTCTTATCTTTTTTTTCCTCTTGGAAAAAAAAAAAAAATGAACAAGAAAATAAGTTGACTGCCAAGCTAGGCTAGATTTATTTTTGTATACATAAATGTCATTATTCGATCAGATTGGAAACATTTCAACAAATCATCAGTTTGTGCTGTTTTTGCAAAACTAAAAACTTTTGCTCAAATTTAATAGAAATTAAATCTGAATCAAACCTATCTGAAGTTAAAAGTGCAGGGCACATTCTTTTTACAGTATTTACAGAAATTTCTACATGTTGTATCACACATACACAAACACAGAGATGCTTATTCAGCTGATTATGTCTGATTCTCAAAGGACTAGAAAATTTTTGTAATTTAGGAATTCATTACATTACCAAAAGAGTTAATCTCGTCAAAAAAATTAAGCATATTACATATAGCACGATAGGTGACTGCCATAGCATACAGAGATAAACCATCTAACTCGAGAGTCTATAATATAATGCATTAACTAATACATTTATCAGAAAACGTAGGGAGCTTTTGCACTAGAAAGGACCCAGCAACAGCTTTGTTTTACTTGATCAATAAACCACTATTAACAATAATGTATCTATGAATTAAAGATGCATCAATCTGCATAGCAGAGAACAGAAGCCGTGAACAACAGCCAAATCAATACCATGGAGTCGTGAAGAATGCAGTGCGCTCTCCTTCAAGCTAATGGTAATTAATTTACTTTTGCTCCCTTCACACATGAGAGGAAGCTAGTAGAAGAACACTTCAATCACAAAGAAGTTGTTAATTAGAAAAACAATGTATACTGTTATCTCCTTACTGTATCTTTTCTGCTCATATGCTTACAGCACTTAAAAAATATTACTTAATTTGCACACATCTAGAGAAAATAGTTTGTGTTTTAGGAGCATACGCACATAGTGCCTGATATTTTCAAGCACTACAATTTAAAAGTTTGCTTCTTAAATAAAAGAACTTGTTCTAGTTGGAATGTTCACAGTACAACAGCCGATGTCTAAAATCACATTTCTGCAACACAAATACTCTACTAGGGAATAGACATATAGAAACGTTTGAAACCTTAGGGGTTCATTACACCATAATGAAAAGCCTTAGCACTGAGAAATTATGTTTACTTATGTTGAGGCTTAGTTTATTTGATTCAACTCCACTAGTTAATTAAATAATGCCTCTTTTGCAATTAAAAAAAGATCAGCTTTAAGTGATCAACATCTAATGGAGGCATCCCCTTCTTAGGATATCAAATATTTAGTGGTCCTGTTACTTTGAAAGACTGGCCCTAGACCAGCAAACCTGTAGAACAGGAAACAAGATAAAGCGGCTGGTTCCCTGGTTTTTAAGAGTGCCATCGCTTTCTGAGGAACAGAATTTTTATATTTGTTGTATTTGAATTATTTTAAGTACTGGTTTTGCACAAAGTAAACTGTAAATTGCTGCACTTAACAGTCCATTTTCACAAAGACATCAAAACTAAAGTTTCTATTTTTAAAATATATTCTTCATTATAATGTTTAGCAAACTGCCACCAGCAGACTGCTACTATTTCATTGCTTAATAAAAATACACAATTTCACTAAACCTCAGAACATCAAACAAAGCTGCCAGAATCGCAGGTTACTGCTAGGCAGTCTATTGATAAATTCCTCTCTGCTCACCACAAAGCAATGACCTTCTCGGTGAACTGCATTCAAGCTGCTAAGACAGAAGAGTAATTAACATACACTTAAGTTAAAATCACAAGTGGTCCTATTGAAGCAGGCAGAGCAAGTCAGCACTTAAAGCTATTTATGTGTGAATTAGGGTCCCAGTGGTCACTTCTGACTCTCAGTACGTCCTTATGTAGTTTTGCTAAACTCGTGTCATCAAACTCAAAAATGCTAACTTCTGAGACCGAGCTTGACCTTTGGTTGTTTATCAGCAACTGCGTAAAAGATTCATAATGCAGGGTCACCCCTCCATCTCATGAGCTTTCTAAAAAAGTTCTGCTGTGAAAGAACATAACGCACATGACCAAGGGCAGAATACTCTGTCAATTTCCAACACCAGATTTTGTCACGTTAATCTACTGAAAAATTACAATAATTATTTTGATTCTTGTCAAACTCTACCCTGCAATGTAAACACCCTGAATTTACCTGCAGGTTTCCTCCTTTCACAAAAAATACAATTTGTCCCTTATTATTATGAATGTACAAAGACCGTTGTACATCAATAAAATATAATTGTGGCAACTGGACATTCTGTTTGCATTGGGAGGTTCGGCAGAGCCTGTGCCGCACACGCAGGACTGCCAGAGGCATACATCTGTTTGTGCAGTTCTAGTTCAGTAGTTTAAGGAATGAAGTATCACCTCATTACAGAGCTGCCATGTATGAGTGAATTTGTGGAGCTCGCCCTCCTCGCAGTCAGACAGTTCTAATCTCCTTGCAAACCGCAGTGGCAGCGCAGAGATGAAGTGTTAAGCTTATCAGGCCTCATCTGTACCATCACCTACTTAGTTAAGCCCAGGCCATCTATTTGTGTCATTTCTTTGTTCCTGAGGTGCCTGAATGCATAATAGCCTCTAGCAAAAGATACAAGATATCTTTAAGGCTTCACATGAACACCACCTACACTTTTTTGAAAACACACACGGAAAACAATTCACAAGCGCTGTTTTAACCATGAATTGCACTACCTGCACTTTTTTTTACACCAGAATTCTACCTTGTACTATCACAACATAGCCTGTTCCAATTAAGCTATTAATTTCTTTTTTATTAACTTTCAATGTTCGCATAGAAATTCCTAACTCTGAAAAAGCCTGTATTCCTATTACAGTACAACATTTGGGAAGGATTCTGGTAATTGAAAATCTTATGGCATAATAAAAGCAACTTTGTACTCGAGCGTTCTTTTTGGGCATCATCAAGCAAATCAGAGTTTTGTTTCAGTCACAAAATGAGGATTGCTCTTCAGTGGCTTTAAAAAAGGCATCAAAAAAAAAGGTTGTCTTCAAATCATTCAAAATAAACTTCTCTTTTAATAGTTTATTTTTAGTAACACAACTGTGTTTTCAAGATCATGATACCTTATGGATTTTTATTTGAGGAATAAAGTCCAAATCTTTACCTATGAGCAACTGTACCCACAAGATATTCTAAACACTTGGCAGAAAAACTTGAAGTGGTCTCTAGTGAAGTACTCTGAGCTAGCTGGAAGACTTGCTCTCAGATCCACATCATTCTGCTGTTTTGGGAGTATCTGAGCCAACACAGTAACCTCTTGGGCAGAGGTTTAACCATAACGGACTCCTCTTACTAAGCACTTTTTGGGAACCAGGGAACTGAGAGGGACTAACCTCCAAGGTTCCTAGTCACCAACTGAAGGAAACTTTTCTTCTCTCCACCAACTGTGGCAGAAGGACAAGTAAACCAGTTGGTTAGGCTAGTTAGCAACACCTGCCCACCACACCTCCTTCTGGTTTAGCACATCTGTTACGGGTGTACAAGTACACACAAGTGATGCCCATGAGGAGATACTAACACCATTCCAGACGCAATGCCATTGACAGCTATCAGCCACAAAGGGAAAGGAGTTATTACAGCTGTGTTCAGTCTCTGCAGTGCTGGGAACACACAAGCACTGTGTTGCTTCTCCACACGTAGGTCTGTACAATCAACGCAGTGTTCTGGTCAGATTATGCATCATCTACCCCAAAATTCATCTAAAAATGGAAAAAAAGTCCTTTTTGTAAGAACAGCCCAAGCCTACATGAAACACTTCACTAATTCATATCTACATAGCCTGTAAGGATTCCTGAGCACTGTTTATGCTTTAAAGGCATTGACAGTGCCACCTGACATCTCTGGATGTCTCTAGAACACCCTAATCAGGTCTACATTGAAAGATGCCCTAGTTGAAATGGGAATGTTTTCCAGCCAAAAAACTGCACAGTTTCATAACAGTTATGAACTGTGCTGTTCATGATCAGCAATTTGCTTTTCACTCATTCTTCAAAATTTTCCTGTTCTAACTGGAGATTAAAAGTCAAACCACAAGAATACTGGCAATCACTTCATCATTAGCTCCTTGCAAGTCAGAAAAATAAAATTATACATTTGTAAGAGAGAGAAAGCATTTATTGCAGCAAATTAGATAATTTTGCAATAACAGTTTACATTAAAGAATGTTAATTTGATTCCTGTCAGTTTTACAGTGTTCTGTCAATACTGCATTTGAAGAAAAAGTCAAGGAATAAGCATTAAAATATTCCAGTCACACACTAGCCCATTTATATCCTCACTTCAAATGAAGAGGTTTTGGTGATAGCTTTAGAAGAGAGATGTGGTTGATGGAAGCTCATTCCCAAAACAACGAACAGAAAACTGCAGCTATCCCAAAATCAGAGCTTCAGTGCCACAAGGTGTGAAATACTATACATTACACAAAAAGCCACTAGGAGCGCCGACAAGATGTCACTAAATAAAACAGTGGAGCAGAAATTGAAGAAGATGCAGGATATCTAAACATACATTTCTAATTTCTAATCTCTGGTACTCAGTATCAGAAGTGAAAACATACTTCTAGCAAGATAACCTTTTATCATATAGTCATGCTTTCCAGTAAAAAGTAACGATGAGTTACTAGATTTAGAACTCTTCAATAACCGTAATAGCTGGGAAAATATCCTCCACTACACATTATGATCTCCTGCCAAAACAGACTGAGGATACCCAGTTACCACTATGTATTTTTGAAGAGTGACTCCCTTCACCATAAACTGTTTATTTCACAATTACTGGGTTAAAGAAACCACCCATCCTCCATCACTTTTGCTGAACCATTAACATCCCTCTAAGAATACCAGCACTCAATTACTTTCTTCTCCCCATCTGGTTCTGCTGACCCAGTGTGCAAGATTACTCTCTGGAAAAGAAAAGCCACAGGGACAGAACGAGGCGTGTTTCCGTGAGGCCCTCATAAAAGTCTCTGGTTACTGTGGGATGACAGGAGAAGTGCCAAAGCACACAGCAGCACAGCTGACAGGAAAATAATGTCCTGATGCAACTGTTCCTGGATATTTTACTGTTATTGCTTCTGTAATCCTCATCTCTTTGTTCCGTTAATTAGCATGCAGTAGCTATAATCCTGTCTAGAAAAAGTCTTTGTTCCCAGATAATAATTACACTAACAAGCAGAAATATTTTATAAATTTTATACCAACAAATGAGTCAAGGTCATAGTCAACTGGTCATCTTTGGTTTTCCTTGGAATTCTTCCCTAATCCAATTTTTAAATAACGTTGGTTAACTACTTACAGCATATGAAAGGGTCAATACATTTAGAAAATATATCTGATTGCATTGCTCTTAGAGCTGAACGTCTGTCCCTTGGCCATAAAAAGTTCCCGTCTCTTCTGGTTTAAGAAGTTAGAGGTAGGTTAAAGGGTCATATATGGACAAAAAGAAAGGATAAATGGGTCCTCTTTTTTGTACAGTATACTAAGAGTCAAAACAAAGCACTTGCTAAATGGCAATTGGGAAGACAACACAAACCTGAGCACTGCGGCTGCCTGCCCGACACTGCAGCAGTCTTCTGATGGAATTGTTTTAACTTTTCTGTGCCTTCATTTCCTCATTCATAAAACAAATTAAACTTGTTCTACAGGAATAGTTTGATGTTGAAATTGCTATGATTCTTCTGTATCCTTGTATAGAGAGGATATATGAACATTTACAATATATTATTCACTCATCTACTAAAATACTTACGAAGATCTTCTGAAGATGTTTGAACTTAAGATCTTCTGAAATAGTTTAAGATGCCCAGGTATTAGTATGTATTACAGCAAATTGAGTAAGAACGAAAAAATATCCCAAAGTACCATTAAATTTATTTCTGCACCAGTAGGATATCTTAACAAACCAGATCTTTGAAGCTGTATCTGAAAACTGAGTTCCTTTGAAAATATTTTGGTAAATAAGAGACTAGCTTTTTCCTAAGAAAGCATGCTCAGGTACACAATATTTATTTGATATTTCTATTTCTTTCCCAATAATTGCAGTAAGCATGTTTAGACTCCTAATTAATTATTTATTGTTCTTCCAGTACTGGTCCCGGCTTATCACCCTTTACCAGGGATGAATTGCCAGACAAATCCCACATTATTCCAGGTTTAGTTTCACAAATTACACTGGAAGAAATCATCATTTTGCTATATAATAAAACATCTTCTGGACAGGCAGCATATACTAATGCTGCATTTGTTTTGTCTTTTGTGTAAGACTTAATTCTTTAAAATGAGAGCTACAATATAAATCAAGCCTGATTTTAACTGTCCCTCTGCAGAAGTTTTAAATTTTAGAATGATGAACTGTCGTATTATCAATAATTTATTCAGAATTCAGCTTTCATTTTACAGATATATATATATATAGAGAGAGAGAGAGAATTAATATATCAAAACTATGCTTTAGAGTTTAAATATTGCTGAGATAAACATGATCTGTCTAGTTTCAGGCAATGGTTACACTAAATAACAAAATTATCTGTAACATTAGGGAACCGAAAGGAAGTCTCACAGACAGCATAAAAAGTCTTACTATTTAATCTTAAACATGTTTTGAAAAATTAGTTATTTTACCAATAAATAAACTTAATAATAGTCAAACAGACTTTGCAGAAGCCGTTTTTAACTCCCTGGTTAGAGAGCAACTACGGAAATTTTAAGTCACAGCGATTTTGGTTATGCAGTAAAATTAGCATAAGTGAAATCTGGGGTTATAATGAAGCCTATATCCTCAGAGGAAGAATGGTCTGGTGGTTGAGATATTAACCTTGGACTCAAAAGTATTGGGCTCAGGTCCCAGCTCTGCCACAGAGTTTTGCATAACCTTGAATTACTCACTTAATTCCTCAGTACTTCTGTTCTCAAGGTATTAAACGAGGATAACAATATTTCCATAGTCAGCTTCACCTTGCTCTTAGGCTTAGTCTTACAAATTAGGCAGAAAACTAAATCTGTGAAAAGCCCCCAGTAGCCTAGCCCAAAGAACAATTTGTTTCAGGGCTGAGAATTTGGTGCAATCCCAAACACCATCAAAAATCTTAGGAACTACAGTAATAGAAACAGTCAATAATAACAACATTCAAGCAACAATATTTATATCATACATAATATAACTGAGTGAAAGGCAAAGGCTTACTACACTGATTGCTAAAAAAAAAAAATCTAGCTAGCTAGCTTCAAACCTATATATATTATTGTACTTTTAGGGGTCTGTACTTGTATGTGTTTAAAAAGTTAAAAGAATATAGACTTTTGAGTTAAACTTGAATCTGATTGAATAAAACATACTTTGCATAATTCACAGGTAAGGAAAATATACACAGACTAAGCAACACTCCTTATGTAGCAAGAGCACAAAATACCTGTCATTCTGAAGTACTGCGATACATTCAAACGAACATAAAAGACTCTGTTTATCTACCATGAAATGTTTATGCACATAATCAGTTATTCAGTTTCTAAAAAGAGCTATCTGCTTCTTGAGCATATGGGAAATAGCTGTCACAAAGCATCACAAGGACTTCACATCACTTAAAAATAAAACCAATAGTTTTCAATATAAATGCTCTATTTTTGTTTCCCCCATCAAAAAATAACTCTTATGTGATGCATTTCTTAAAAATATTTTCCAACCACTACTTAATTGAAAACTGCACAACTCCACAAGAAAGAGAGGTTCAAATAATTGCAGTTAAAAATCACAAAACACTTATTCTCTATTTAGATCCCATAAAATCACGCACATATCAAGCTCAAAGCTTTCATCAAACACTATGTCAAAGCACTTAAGCTGATGGATGAGCAATCAAACTTGGCATATTTAAAAAAAGATTAGTTTGCAGTAGTTGGAAAACAAAAATTACTGTCCCTATCCATAAGCTTGCAGGAAAACGAAAGAGAGAACACACTTGAGAGCAGTCACATTTTGATAAGATAGGAAGATGTACAGAGACACTATTTCAAAAGGGAAAGGAGGTGAGGTTCATGTGCTGAGCAACCAAGGGGAAAAAAAAAAAAAAATCACATGAATTTGGAATTATCGAGCTTGAACTGGAATTAATTCCTATTCTGGGCTCCAGTGACAGAGCAGCACAAACTACCCACTTTGCATTTGAAGTTTGTCATCGGCACAACTCCTCAGTGGAATTATGGGTCTGTAATTTACAGTTGTCACTATTTATTCTATACATTATGGTTGTCTGAATTTCATTTGCACAAAGCACGCACTCATTACCCTGGGACCATTATGTACTTGCATAAATCATCATTTCTTTTCTTCTAAAGCAGTGTGCAATCCATCCCAACGGAGGAACAACAAAATCTAGCTGCATAAGCTATTTTCCTGTATGTCAGATTTCTCTAGTCCAAAAATAATACAGAGAGAGTTCTACACAAACCATTTGCTTCTCCTACAAGTTCCCACTCAGAAGTACAAAATGTCTAACTATACTCATTTTTGTGGAAACGATAATAAATAAACCAAAGGGGGACAAGAGATTCACATATTCTACCAAAATAAACCACAATGTTAACAGATCAAACTTTTTTATTAACAATCGGTAAAAACCTCCGTGAAAATGAGGTGCAAATGTACAGCTAATGCTATTAAAACAGTTTTCAAGAAGCCATGGCTTTACTAACCAGTTTCATAATGCTAACGTGGAGGGGGGAGATGAGAAGTAACCAAAAAAAAATTAGTTAGCCTAAAACAATTTCTCAGGTAGAAGTGGATGAATCTTTTCTTAGGGCTTGTTGTTTGGGTTTTTTTGGTTTGTTTTAGTTTGGTTTTTTATTTTTTATTGAGCTGGAGGGAAATTTATTTCTTAATGCATTAGTTGCAAGTGTTCTAAATCATTTTGAACTCAAGAAATTTGCATACAGCATATGATACGTTCCTGCAAACTCTCCTTCACCTACTTGATCAAACTGACATCAGCGCAGCTCCTACTTCTGCAAATAGTACTCACAGGAGTAGGAGCTGCCAGACTGAGATCTTAAATTCAAAAGCATATACAGACAGCATGAAATAAATAGTCCAAAACACTGCAAAAGTAGTATGAAATACAAGAATCAACAGTCCAAGCAGCAGCAAGAATCAGACTTATATACAGTATAAATAAAATACAATATAAAGAGCAAAATAGTACTACAACTAAAGAAGAGCTGTGAGTGGTCTAACATGAAGCCCCAAAACCTGCAGAGGTACTGGACCAAAACACTCCCTTTATAGCACTTCACAGAGGGATAACAGGAATATTTGAACTGTTTTTATTTGATAACCATATTTTTATTTTATCTACCCCATTTGAAGTTTTTACTGATAGCAGCTTATGGAAAAGGTGAGAGGTTTCAAAATACAATTACCCTGTAATATCCTATAACCAGAGGAGAATTCAATATTTCTGCTAAGACTGAAGGTATCAAGGCACTGTATAGGACATGACTGCTGTCATCAACTTCTATTAATCTAAAAATAAGGCACTGTAAGAATCTCTCATTGCATTATGTATTTTGCATTTGTGTTCTATTTAATGGAAACATAAAATAGTGATAAAACAGATTTTTTAGAGCTTATCCAGCAACTACAAATCACTAGTGAAGAATGTATTCTTGTTCAGGAACTGGTACCGTACTTCCCATTCCTACAGTGGCTCCAATACTCTCACTGACAATTTCATTTGAGGATTGCAGCTTTGAAAGTGTACCAAACCAGTCTTCTCCTTGAAAAACTACTGAAAATACAGATTCATAAAATTCTAGCTTGAAAATTCAGTCGTCTGTGTACAGACATTCATCTATATTTACTGTTTGGAATATTGATCCACATCCAAAGTAGTGACTACATTTTACCGTGACAATTTGGCAACCATGCTGCCTCGATAAATCTGTCACTGAAATTTTTTTTTAGAAGCAAGTTCCTGCACAGGCGTGATGGCTGCTTTTCAAAACATAATAACCAGGTTCATTTCCACATATAGTTTGTTTATATATTTCCTCAAATTTCCCGTGTAAATTGTCCGTGTCATGCACTAAATCAATTTTCTACTCCAGAAAATAAGATATGGTGAAGTCTCTGTTTTCAACCATTTTTAAAACTACAGATACAAAATACATCACTAGACTAGAACCTGCTGCACTAGTATTTTCAGCTCTGATACCAAGTACATGAAAAAATTAAAAATTTTCACCGTATGTAGAGGAGAACACTGGGCTATATACATCACCTTCAGCTATACACATATATTTCAATTAAATCCAGGAATATTCAATGGTAAAATAGATTAGGAGGGGGAAAAAAACAAAATCTCAAGATACTTCTATGGCACAGATCTTTTCTCATTCTATTCAGAGTCCTACAGCTGCTGACTGGGCTCCACTTCACCGTAACCGCGGCTGTGGCAGCCTCACAAGCTGTTCCACCTGTGTGGGTCCATCTCGCATTGGAAGGGAGCACTGACAGCGCCCTGCTGCCTTGATGGATCAGAGCAAGGTGAGTCTCTCAGCCCTGGATCAACCTGCAGAGAGTGGTGCAGTCAGGCTGCTCATGCCCGGCCAGTGCTCCGTCCCTCCCACACTTGTGCTACACCTGTTGTCGGCTCCTTTGCTCCTGACACATGACCACTATCTATCAGCTCAGACTCAGGAAAAAAACCCATGAATTTTCTAGCACAAAGCTGAAGGTATGTCCTGAATGCCTTTGAGCATATGGGAGGGTCTGAGCACGCAGGACCTGCTGTGACACCTCTGACGTCCAAAGCTGAGCGACTCAGTCTCAGCACAGGACACACAGCCCTCCTGGATGGGATCCTGCAGCAGCCCAGTGCCCAAAATTCATCTTGTGGAGAACAAGTTGGTTGCTCTCAAAGGGACTCCAAAACTCAAGTCCTGGAACAAAACAGGGAGCAAAACCAATTCCTAGTGTAGACAGACCTAACGTCAGCTGAACACACCAGTGTCCATGAGATTTTTATAGTGCTAACGTGTTCCATCACTTCAGCAAGCACTCCAGCTTGTCTGCTTTTCAAAATCAAGTCACTCCAACTTTATTCCCAAAGTGCTCCAAGAACAGAGGTATAGAGAAAGAAAAAAAAGTAATTCCCACTTATACACTAAGCTTTAAGCAGGCAGGCAATCCTCA
Organism: Pterocles gutturalis; assembly: GCF_000699245.1. Classification (NCBI taxonomy): domain Eukaryota; kingdom Metazoa; phylum Chordata; class Aves; order Pterocliformes; family Pteroclidae; genus Pterocles; species Pterocles gutturalis. The sequence goes on along the minus strand of NW_010110475.1, from coordinate 74,352 downwards.
GCTGACAGTGGGTATTTTGTGGCCATGTCAGATGAATAACCAGGACCTGCAGAGACAGATTTATAATGGCTGACTCAAGTGAATGAAAGCAGAATCTTGAGCCATTTTTCTAAGAAGTTTTAATCGTAAAATGCATTGTATGCACCTACATTTATATTATCCAGGATTGAAACACAAACAAGGAAAGAAACTACAAGTTCTGAAAACTAGCATACACATGCAGGGATGCAGGTTTTTTGGGAAAAAGTGCTTTTCAATTCGAAACCAGACAAATATAATCCTTAAATCTGCTAATCCGATCAAAGCAGTTGTGTACTGAGAACTTGCTACTTCAAATATGACTGTTGGGAATGGAGACAAATTTCTGGTTTTAAAGGCAGCATTAGGTTCAGTTTCAATAACACACTGAAGTTTCATAACCATACCAGATCCAGACTGTCAATAGCCACAAAACCCCCTCTGTCCAAGTATTTCCCACTCAGTAGTATTCAGCTACGTGCTTTTCTTTACAGCTGCTTCCTTCCTTTATTTTTTTAAAAGTATCTTGCTCCACGTAGGCAGTCTGTTACACAAGAAGGGTGAATTTCCACCGTGTATGAAAGTGCAAAATGGACTTCAGATGTAGCATTACCATATGAGAGAAAAAGAAGCCAAGGTACACCTGGCAAATCTCTCGGACAGAGAGACTTTTTAAATTTCTTCTTTGATTTATCAATTTGCTCAGGACTGTAAAGGTGTAAAACAACATCTCACAACTTCAGTTTCATATAGTATTTTCATTATGATCGTATTTTAAACAAAGATGTAGCCTTCACTATAGAAGAGATATGAAAAGTTGTTAAGTAAGAATCAATAACTACCTAAGCATACAAAAATTGGGAGATTTATCAGACAAAAATTTACATAAATGTTTTCCTGTAGTAATTGCATCAACACTACCTACAGATATCAGAACTTTTGCATAGCGAACAGCTTTAATACCAATTTCACGGGGGGGAAAAAAAAAAAAGGTGTGAAGGTAAATTGTTTAGCCTATCGAGGTTCAGAAAAGAGCAAGATCTGGTTTTATTGTGTCTGAACTTGTTTTGATTTTAAAAAGGCATATCCAGTTTTTGTTAAAACAATACATATTAACACTTTGTAGTCAACCAATACAGTTTTTTGTTTTTTAAAAGAATACTGAAAAAACCCCAGATGCATACTGCTACACACATGAACAGGTACAAAATCTGACATGAAAGAGAAACTAGTAGTGGTAAACTAGCTGTGTAACACTGTTCAAATAAAAGGCACACCACAAGTAAGCATCTCAAAGAATTTCAACAAGAAAACTTATTTCTGCCATTCAGAAGTGGAAAGCATTACTCAAAACTCAAGCAAGGGGCTATGTTCTCTGCCCAGAAAATTTCAATCTCAGGTCAAGCTGTCCAGACTGAAGATAAATAGCTGTTATCTATATCTTTAGGGCAGCAACAGCATACTTCAGCATGCTCAGCCCTACACACCTATTATTCTGCCCTGCAACCCTCACTCATTTGATTTCTAAAGGCAAACCATGTACTTTGATTTTCTTTTTCTACTTCATGCAGCTGATACTTCTTTCTTATGAGAAACTAGAGTTGTAAGACATTTATCAAACAAGCAAGCTTTTGAATTTCTTCTCCTTACAATTTAATAAAACAAGCTAAAAATCAATACATGTAGAAACAACCTTAGAACTATTAAGTGACTGAGGGTGTATTATATTTGATAGCATAAATAAAATAAAACTTGCGTGATCACAGATCACATACCATAATAGCAACAAAGCAGACAGGATTATGGTAATTTAGACGACAGATCAATGGAATATCTGTTACATTTTGGAAAGTCAGCAAGTAGCAGTGCTTTGAGTTTCTCACCTAGAGAACATTCTGATACATTTTTTGTTTCCCTGGCGTGATCTATCGTCAGGAAAGAGTTTTGTTGTGTATTTAGCCCAGGGATGAATTAACGATAAATGTTAGATTCCAATGAGTTCATTGCAAAAAACAAAAACAAAATAAAAACCAAAAAAAACACCCCCCCAAAAAACCACACCCAAAAACCACCCACACCCCCAAAAAAAAAAAAAAAAAAAACAACACACAAACAAACAAAAAAACAACCCACAATTTCAAGGAACCAGTCAAAGCTCAACAAAAAATAATGAACTTCAAAAAAATAAAGAGTTGGGTGTTTGGGGAGTGTGAGTTTATTTCACTTTTGTTTTGTATTTAGTTTGGGGAAAGTTTTTTGTTTGGTTGGATTTTTTTTTTTTGCTTTGGTTTTAATTCATGGAAGCACAACTACAGTTGATTAGTGTGCATGTGCTTTTTTAGGAGCAAACATGATTTTTGATAGATATATACATCTGAAATTGTATAGCAAACACAAAAATCAATTGAATTTCAATTTTGTCTCAAGATATAATTAAAAGAATAAGATCCCTACTGACTGTTGCAGCACAGCTACAGGAGAAAAAGACAGCAAACCAAAATATCCCTGACAGGTTTTTTTCATATTCACTAGCGTTGAGCCACAACTGGCCTTGGGCTTATTTCATTTGTTTTTGATTCATGCCTACATCCTAGAAACACAATTTATATTTCAGATGGCAGTATAAACTTAAACCAGTTCAGGCAGAAAGCAACCAAAAAATCCAAACAATTCAAAAAAAAAAAAATCCTCACAACACAGGACAAATTTTGAGCCAAACATTTCATGAAAGATTTGGACTTTGTTTCAGTGATTTCATACAACTCAAAATATTTTTCTTTCCACATCGGGAAGTTGATTTAACCAAACAGCTTTTTCCCGGGTGTGACACTTAATTCTACTTGATTCTCTGGACCTGCTGATACATACTGCTAACCTCAGACCTTAGAAAGCACTTCTAGACTCTCTCACAGCAGTATTATGTTCTATAAGTAGTTCCTGAACGCTTGTAAAACATCTTAAAAAAATTTTCTGTGGATTTAAAAATAAATATGGAATAAAGTTTTAATTAAATGTACACTATTTGTTTTACTTGAGAATATTACATACAATATTGAAATAATGTTTATTATAAAATCATTCTAAAGAAGCTCTTCTGTTAACAGTGAAAAGACAGTGGCAGGGAAATGATGCAGATGAACTCTGTTCACAGATCAGTTAGTATTCTGCAAACAAAAGTTCACTCACTTATACCTATGTAGCAAATTTAATATGTAGCATTAAATTTTTTGCACTTTATTAATAATGAAGATTAAAATGTACAGCAAGTCAATGCACGTAATGCAACATAGCTACACACAGTCTAAGGCAAGCGGAAGCCCACTCCATATTTGATGGGATAGCTGTGCATCCTCAGAATATTTTTTTATTCCTTTCATATTTCCTAACATGAAGTACTATTAATGACTACAAATACCAGCTTTGTCACTAGACAAGCCTTCTATCAATATTTTGTACACACTTACTCAGGAAATGCCTTTTCAGCAAAGGAGAGATTTTCAGTCACAAGCAACACCCATCTTTCCAGTCATTTTACACCAGATCATTCTCCTTTAATGAATCCTTGTTAAAAGAGATGTCTAACATCAACGGGAATAGTTGAAAAATGCTAATTTAGAGCATCAGAGGAAAAAAACACTCAGGATGTTAACTAGAAGGTAGGTTTAGACAAGGACTGGAACTACTAGGTATTTCCTCTCATTTCATTCTCCTGACTGTTATACAATAGTTACAATTATTTCTTCTTTCAAGCATATATATTTAGGTTAAAAAAGAAATCTAAAGTTCAGCAACATAGCACTTCCAACACCACTACATATCCATTCTTTGTTTAGGGACAGACTCTCTGCTTTTATTGTCCTTACGGGTGCTCCCATTGACAGTACGGTCCAGTTTGGAGGCCAGGCCTGAAAGCCACCCTTAGGCAAACCTCTACAGGTCTGAGGTCAGCAGTTATCTCACAGTGCTCCCAGGAGCATGCCAGCTGCAATCTCCCTGGTGTCCACCTCTGCCTTTCTCCCACTGCTGGGCACTACTCCGCCTGACCCGAGTTACAGGTTTCAAACGGGCATCAAATCTAACCTGTCACTACAGAAGCAGCAGAGGCACACGTGAACACTTACTATGATAAACAAAGAGCAGAGCTGAGCCCTACAAGGTGAGGCCAGACCAGATGACGTGGTTCAGTGAGACACAGTATCTGTGATCTTTGTTGATAGATACTGTTGAGATTATCAGCACCTAATAGTTTTGGTACTTAATATATTAGAAGAGCATTACATGTTACTGTGCTACTGCTCGTTGCTAAAGCCCAAGGCATCACACAGACGTGGAAGACGTGGCATGGCACATCGATAAGGAAGAAAGGGCCTCATGGGATTGGTATGATAAAAGCTGTCAGAGTCCAGCTCAAGTCTTTGAGGAGCTTTGATGGGCAAGAAGGAACGTTTTGTCTGTTAAATTATATTCTTGAAAAATAATCTATCTGTGCACCTGCTTAAGGTACACTAAAAACTTGCTGGTAGCGTGCTATCGCTGGAAGATTCCCCGGGAAGATGATAAGAAAGCAATGGAGCTGTAACACTGAAACACAATGAACAAGTCACTTTAGAAGTATAACCTCCCCACCACCATTTTACACAACCTATCTCTACAACACTGAAATTGCCATCACAAAAAGCCCACTGAGGTAAAGTAGATTAGCAGTATTTTAAAAGATTGACCATCTCCTGTGCTCATGAGAGAATAGTGGCTTTAAGACAGGACTTCCATTTCAAGAAGCGGAAGAGACATGAACCTTTATATTATGAAAATAAATCCAGGACTCTGCGCTGGGCTCTTCGCTTCTGTAAGTAGATTGTTCCCAGCTGTTCACAACAGAAATATTAGCATTATCCTCATAAACATTTAAATCTGACACTGATAGACAGAATGGTAGACCGAGATACAGCCAATGACTTCCACAGTTATTTCTATATTTTCTACATTCAAGCCAGTTTACTTATACCCAGTTTATGACTTTGTTAGATTTTAAACAGATGCAGTAAACTTACATATGCATGGGTGCACACACACCATGCCAGTTTATAATAAACAACCCTTGCCTTTCCTTTGAGAGAGAAAAGCTCATACAAAAGAGAAGACAATGAAAAAACAGAATAAAGTTAAAAACCTTTAAGTTCAAATATTTCAATAGCATGAATATTCTTTAAACTAAACCTAAATCTGAAACATAACACCCTTAAAGGAGAAGGACAAAAAAGAATTAAGGGGAACACAATTTTGTGAACTGTACTAACAATCACCACTACATTATAACAATAAATGTTGTATTACTTAGCTTCCATTACTTAATAAGCCATTTGTCCAACTTTCGGGAGACCACAGCGGTTATGTTTCTAAATATTTTCTTTCACTGAATGTAGTCCTTATTTTTTCACCAAGGCAATCTGAAGATAACATTTTCGGTATAAACATCCACTAAAAAAAAAAAAAAAACACCAATCCAAACCTAGCAATGATGCAGTATTTCAGGAGAAAAAAAAAATAATAATAATCACCTTCCAAACATTATCTTATTTGACTATACTTTCATATACAAGGATTTGGGATTTTTTTTTTGCCTCAGTGTTACTCCTATATTTTTCAAACCTTTCAATAGCTTGGATCATAAAGCCTATTCTTCTCTTATCAAGGCATGCAATTCCTTCCTAAAAAACCTGATAGGATATGAATTTTGCTAGAGCCTTTGAGCCATTAATTCCTTTGCTTATGCTTAACTTACACTTAAAAGGGTGAAAGAACTGATCTCATGGGGAAAAGACAAAGACCAAAAAAGCCACACCTAACACGGCACCAAGGCTGTACTGTTCCCAGGCTACACACAGCAACAAATTACTCTCTCAAAAGAAGAATGCAGGTCTTACATGAAGTGGAACAATTAATTTCACGCTTGTCAGCCCAGTCTCAATAGTGTGTTGATTTGAATCAGATATTTGTGGCGCATTACTGCACGCAGTGGACAGTCTTGATGCCTCCTGAGCAGACATATTGCAATGATGACTATCATTGTAAAACAATCCATCAATAAGAGTAATTACAGTATTGATCAAAATGGCTCTTTGTTTCATATCAGAATCAATTCTCAGGAGTTGCCAGAAACAGAAATATCTAATGGACTATTCCATCACTGCAGCAACTGAAACAGCTAATATTCTGGAAAGCTCTTAATAATTACTCATTGACTCTAGATTTCTGCTTCAGTGGTTAACTATACCCTGCTTACTGTTGCTTGAAAGTCAGTCTTAGTGGTTGAAATAAGATTCCAATGCAAATTTATAAAGTGCTAACATCTGCAAAAAAATTCAAAACCACCTTATATAATTTCACTGTGTTCTGCTAATCAGAGCATCTAATTATATTTCTTATTACATTGTTCCTGGGTGAGAAACTGCATTCTGGATGCCGACAGCTCATTTTACAGTGGCTGCTCTTACAGTACTCCACGATGGGCAGGGTGGAATGCATTACGGCTCAGATTGTAAACAACAGAAAGCATAATACCATTAATGGGATATTTTCATGTAAGTGTCACTCACTGAATTACAGATGCTGTTGAGATAGGATCAGCTCTTAATGCTGCACTATAAACCCTAGAAGATATCCTCATAACATGTTCCTATTTCATTTCAGATTTGTCTGTCCTCACACCTAAACTCTCCTACTAGTGAACTGTATGTAATTAAGACTATATTAAAATACATTTGCATGCTGATATAATCTCAAATTGGCAATAAAAACGTATTTAAATTAATAAACTGGCACATTACGCACGCACTGCAAGAGACAGTATTATACCATTCCTAATAAAATACCTGTATATAACACATTAGCATTATCATCAATTGGAAATCACTAATATTTCCTCCGATGTTTGCTGAAGTAGCATTAATTATGCTCACTTTCTTTTGGTATTCATGTACCATCAATGTAATTAATTTGGAGTTTACTGAAGTGTGAAATGTTCTGCCTGATAATAGATTTCCCAGAACCTCATACAGCAGTCGACCTTAAGCATTCCAGTTTTGCTATGGCTAAACACAGAGGTTGAGTTCAACACTACAGTATCCTCAACAGTAAAGCAACAGGAGAGGAAAAAACAGCGATATGGAAGCCTTTTAAAAAATATTTTCATAAGTTTAGTGTAAATATTTGGGTATCTCAATAGATGACAAGTTAAGCTGAAACGTGGAAAGGCACCGATGCAACAGCATGGCTGAATTCTGACTGCAGGGTGACAAGACCTAAGATTGCTTCAGTTTAGTTTTCATGACTAAGAATATTTTTTGCAAATCATTGAAGGTCTTAGGACTGGACTTAACGTAACATTTTGAAGCAAGGATGCTTAGGGCAAAATAAACGAAATTTTGCAAAGTAAGAACAGCAAGAAACAAATACTCCATGAAATAACAGCACACGTTTAGTCTGTCACTAATAGTAACAAGGAAACTCCATCAGCTTATATAGGGCCTGTTTCACACCCCACTGAAGCTGAGAGGAATTTTCTGGTTTACCCCCTTGTGTTTAGGATCAGGCCTTATAATACAGAGTTCTCCAAAAATACCAACAGAGCAAGAACATGAAAGATTTTAAGTACTTAAATATCTAAACATTATTCTCCATATTGTTCTATTTATACCCTCTAAGTTGCGCTCCACTTAATTCCACGTTACTAATGTTGTCTTGGATTTTTTCCTCAAGGGGATTACGTTTCCACCCTAATGATATCATTAGAAAGTTAATCTACGCTCATCCAAGATGCCTTAATCATTTCCTTCATCTAACAGCTGGCAAAATCTGTCAAATGCAATAATAAAAAAGGCAAGAATCTTAGTGCATGAGCCACCTGACACCACTATTGTCACAGTTCTGTAAAGTTTAATTAGGAAAGAAATACCAGATACCACCAAACCACTTCTGATAAATACTGACCTTTTAATATGCACCAATATATTTTTTTTAACCCTACAATTGCAAGGATGAATGAGCAGTAGCTTGCACTGTTCCCATTCATCTTGCTTCCTTGGAAAATGAAAGCTTGGGAAAAGCTTCTCCAAATGGAGTGCCTAAAATTTACAAAATTAAGTAATTAAATTTTTAAAAATATCCCTCAGAAACCCAGGATATAAAACCAGACAAAACAGACAGCACAGCTTCTTAAGAGAACAGGTATTTTTCATCCATGCTCCCCATACATACATATTTATCTTGTACTAAGGGTGCAGAGTGGCTTAGTGCAGCAGGACAAGCTTTTACAAGCCCAGACTCCAGATACAAAAATAAAAGCAGCCTAAACAAAAATGTGTATTCTGTAAATGCAGGCAACATTTTATGACAGTATGCTTTCAAGATATGACAATGTGTGTGTGAGATAGCTGTAAATTACAGGACACTTCGAACCGATAGGGAAACTCCCACAGAGGCAGGTCTTCTCTAAACCGAACACGTGCACCTGCACTCATGGTATATACAACCTTATGTCTTTATAATTTATACTTTTAATTCATCATACTATTATATTTTTTAAAAACCTTCCCTGAGAGAAAGCTACGCACAGCCAGTCAATGAATGTCATAAAATCCTTGCCCTCTGAAAACAGCCGACAAACAGCTAGTGATACCAGAGGTGTCTGCGTGCCACTGTTAACACAGAATTAGTCTGCTCTATATCAACAAATCATGCTTTGAAAAATAAATTTTAAAATGTCAGGAGACATTGTTTGATTGCTGTGCTGTAGGGGAAAAAAAGTACAACTTACTTCCCTGTGTTCTTTATATCACTATCATTTAAAACTACGTATTAATAAGCATAACAAAAATGCTATCAATAATAAATGCCAGTGTTAAGGACAGAATGATATTAAGCAAGGAGATATAATTTTAGAAATCTGTAATTATCATAAGACTCCACCTTCTCTAGAAAGTAGAAAAGGAATTCATTTTGTTTCACTAGATTTGAAACAACTCTTTCTGCCACAGCTTTTCCAGTTTCTCCTCCTTTCAAAGGGCCAGAGTTCTTTGCAGGTAATTAATGCTTAGAGACAATTCCATAGTGTCACTACCTTCGGCTAGACTGCATTTCACAAAAGTCAGCTTGGACCGAGGTTTGTGAGCAGGTTATAAACCACCTATTTACACTTTCCTACCTGACCATTTTACCAACAGATAGCAATCCAAAGCAACAGAGGGTTCAGAGCTTCTTGAAAGCTCCTTAACACATCAAAGTATATGCTCTCTGAATGTCCCACCTACAGTCTATGCAAAGCTATGCAGAATTTGTGGCAAATCATCAGAAAAAAAGTCAAGAATTCTTAGAATTTTTGGACACATTATTCCAATTAATTGTCTTGTCCTACAAATTTAATATTATACATTTAGTTTCATATTACTGTTTCGGACAAAGCAGAGATGGTTTAATAATTCCAATTTTATCTTCTGACAACATTTTGTTGATTTAACCTTTGTTTAATGACACAGTTCCAGTAGAGGCATGCGCACTTTCTCTGACTGCGGATTTGGATTTAATGCTGACTGAACAGCAGATTATTACATACAGAAGAAAATCCACATTACTGCATGAAAGTTGCTTCCCTGAGGCTCGAGCCATACAACAAAATTCTGTCTTGTAATAAACTCATCATGTGCTTACAGCAAGACAGCATGTCTGGCACATCTCTGCTCGGCCACGCCTAAGCAACCTTCATATCTGAGAAACTTGCGGGGACCACAGCTGCGACCACTGTGAGACCCAACTGTCCTCTTTGAAAACAACAAGAACAAAATTAATCTGTTGTAAAATGGGCGTAAAATACCACTTACACGAGCACTAAGCTGTGGTAAAAGGTTGAAAGACTTGGTGCAGCAGATATGACACTGTCATATCCAAGAAAGAATATGTTCCCTGGCCTTGTTTCATGTGTCAGGTATGTCGGACAGAGACAAAGAGGCAAGAGAGAGATTGAGTGGATGATGAATATTTCCAATAAACCAGGAAAGAAAGGAACGATTGAATACTAAAAAAACAACTCATTATTCAAACACACCCAAACGCTAAAATGCACAGCCTCCAGCACTTTTCAGTATAGTCACCACTGAAGTCAGCAAAATACACTGTGTACAAACAACAGAGATGTGGTTTCACATAAACATACTAAAAAAACAACTCATTATTCAAACACACCCAAACGCTAAAATGCCCAGCCTCCAGCACTTTTCAGTATAGTCACCACTGAAGTCAGCAAAATACAGTGTACAAACAACAGAGATGTGGTTTTACATAAACATTAAATTATTGAAACTAGATTTCCATCAAAAAGGGTGAGATCAAAGGCACAGCAGCATGCTCTGTGTGTAAACACAGACTAGATTGCGGGTACCTGCACAGAAAACTACTCAGAGTTGCATTTGAAATACAAACCACTGGTTTAGCTCTCTGAAGTACTTGCAAGAGCTGAATGAAGTTGCACACCCGATTAGCTAAATACTGGAACTAGCGTTAAGTCCTGCAGCATTTTATATTCCTTCTTGCCTGGTTAACGCACTTTTGGCAGACTTACCATAGATTTTAAAATACACATATTTTTTTAAAAAGCATATTTATACTAATGATGTAAAGCAAGTAAGGTTATTAAGAAATACTTGGTTCTTTGAGGATTCTTGCTTTGTATGCATGGAGCAAACCTTGTTGACAAAACCTGATGAATAAAGGAGATAGGTGAATTTTATTCCCACCCTTGTAGGAAAATTAACTAGAAGCAGGTGCAATAAACAGAGTTGTGAGATATTGCTCAGAGATACAAAAGACTAAAATAGAGTTTTTATGGACAAAAGTGGCTACGTTGTACAATATTTCATTATGCCCTGAAATTTATTAAACATCATCTTCTAGATGCCCCTGTTTCACTTTATCCTTATAGAAGCCTCTACCTTTTCCAAGAATGGCATACAAAACTACAAGAGAAACA
>NW_010110475.1:11457-63283 GCF_000699245.1 Pterocles gutturalis | reverse complement strand
ACCATCGTTGCCTGAACCAAGAAAGATTGTCAAGAATTACTTTTAGATCTTTAATACAAAGATTACTATAAACCACACATTGTTCTTTTTCTTAAACCGCCTGATGGGATGATTTTTTTCTCTCATCAGTCAAGCATGTAGTCAAGACGATAGGTTCAAATCATACAATTTCACTGGAACTACTGAAGTACATATAGTGTTTGGGCAGATCTGCCCATTCTATTAATTACTCTCCAGCTATTAAGGCAGCTGTTTATGAGTAAGAGGGTTATAAAATCCAATCTAAGCAGAAAGATTCTGAAAAACAACTCTAAGTTACCTTATCTATGAACAATCATGACACAAACCCGTTGCTCCATTTCTAAATGGCAATACAATTTCAATCTGCAAGTTTCAGCTTTTCAGTGTACCTGTGATTTCAAAGCTATTTCTGCCTTTTCTTTCCAAGTTATATGACCTTTCACTGCTGTTTACTGTGCAATAGCAGTGTCAGAATGGACCAGCTTTTAATGCAAGCATTAAAATTTACTTTTTAGGAAGAATCTAAGTGAATCTAAGCAGAAGCGCAGAATGACCTTTTTTGCACTAAATGGCAACCTACTCTTCTTCTCCCATTCTTCTCAAATGCCTCAGCATTAAAAAAACCCTATTAATTAATATTAAATTAATATTAAATGAATATTTTAAAATACACAATCACAAGCCCTTTGAAGCTAAAATTGAAAATGTCTAAAAGTTTACAGTGCAAGACATTCTTCATCTTCACTCATTTTCTTACCACAATCAGTACAAAAATTTTACAATTCAGGGTGCCAGTAGTTTCTACTCAACCAGTTGTAGCCTCATATTCCATGTTAACATTAATTGGGTTTTTTGTGAAAACTGTTTGGAACAAAACAGGTTACTCTCCAAAGCTAGCCGCAAAAACATGAGAAATCTGTCCATCAAGACCTTGGCCTTTACCACAGTGTTCCAAGCTTCCTCCTTTTGGGAACAGGAAAGACACATAAGGAACCTGCAGTTCCCTGGAATTCAGACTACACTGATATCTGCAGTCCTGCTTCCCTTGATTTACAACAGTAAGATGACAGTCATCAGAAACAGCTTGTAGCATTTAACTGCTCTGCTTTTTATCCCTACAGCCACATGAAGTCCTTACCATTTGCAGTTTGAGAGAAGCAAAGATTTTAATTTAGAATATATATTGTGAATGCTCATGTTAATGTCTTACACTTCTCCATATATGACTTTACAATAAATAGTCTACTTATTTTTGTAAAATAATTTTCAGTGCTTATTTTCAGGGTGCCATAATTTGTCTGAAGAAATTCAAGGGTTAGTTTAAGGCTGACAGATCTTGCATTAAAACTGCTGCAAAAGGGAAGAAATAAAATAATATACAATATTCCATTTGTCTTGCTAGTGTGTACTCGTCACACAAAATATTTTTGCTATGTCTATGGTGAATCAGAGATGTTGGAAAGGAAAGAAATTACTAGTTCTGTGAGACTGTGTATGCAATCCTACTTGCAGACATGTGAGATAGAAGATTCCACGCTTCCAGCAAACTACAAGACTTGTTCATATAAATGCCTAGACACAAGCATACTATTTAAGGCATTTTAGTTGGTAAACTACTAAGCTAATAGTAATTAAAGTGCTTAAGGTAAACACTAACAGGAATAGTTAGCAAGTGTCATTTATGTACCTGGTGCTGTACTCTGGAAGTCTTATCTTCCATACAAAAATTGCCTATGTGAAAGAGAAAACTAATAATTGCGCACAGTGACATATAAGATATGATTCTACAATGCATTTAATTGTGATTACATGTGGGTGTTTGTAGATCGGACATGGGAGAGACAGAATCAGATGAATTCAGGACTTACTTTAGCCTTCCACTGACACAGACAAATCTACTTGTTTCCAATGTCAATAGCATAGGACATGGCCAACCTCAGCACCTATAAGCACTGTGCTGCGAACTGCAGCACACCATGCGTGACAACAAAGCTTTGCTTGCAAACTATTTTTTCTCCTTCCATACCAGAAGTATTATGTTAAATAAGCTGTTCCATTACATTTACTATAATAAGTCTCTCCAATTCCAGTTTTTACCATGTGTGTTACTATGAAGCACACATAAACACAGATTAACTCAGCTGGTTCAAACAATCTCGCTTCTCCTAAAGACAGTTTTCTTTATTGCCATCCTCTTATCTTCAGACTCTTCCCAACCATGTTGCCAAGATACATTCTCATGTTATTTCAGCCACTAATAATTTCTCATTTACCCATGTGACAAGTAATAAATTCACTTGCAATCTTCAGGACAGTAAACCAGAGAAGCTAAACTCATGAATAGCTAATCCACTTTAAACTTTGCTTCATGTTGGTGAGACAGCTGGTGTGCTGTGACCACCGCTTATTACACTAATCACAATTATTTCACACTTTCCTAGAGTGCCTGTGCTGCTGCAGTGTCCAGCTGTTCTCTCTCATAATATATTTAGACTGCAGACTTCTGGGGCTAGAATTGTCTTTTCATTGCCCATATGTAACTATACACAACTGAACTCTGAGATGCTCTAAAAGAAATATGTTAAAATAATCCAATAAAACATATACAGGATGAAAAGTTAATGATTTTCATTCTATCTCAGATTTGTTGCCATTATCGTTATTCATGTTACTGAAGTTACACAAACAATAGAATTCTCAGTTCTGTGGCCAAATCATTTACTTCCGCCTGAGTGAAGACAAGTTAGTCCCTTCTCATCCTTTCATTTTGAAAAGGAAATACAGATGTCAACTCTGAAACAAGTGGGTTTGGAGACACATTGCAGAGGTTGATTTTTGACTTTTCCAAAACATTCTGAAATGCAAGAATTAAATGCCTTGCATTTTTAGGACACCGCCCCACAACCGCATTAATAATCTCCTGTGTACAAAGAGGCAACAAATTCCAAATGTGTGTAGGAGGAAAAGTCAGCAACCCCTTTGTTTAGTTTGCCTAAATAAAAAACTCTTGCGATCTTTCCTCTTAAACTGCTACTGTTTACTGCAAAAGCTGTTGGTATTCTACAAGGATGAGAAAACAGACTACAGTGCTGTGTTAGTTTTTGCTGAGATACTACATGTTAGTATTTGAAGAGCTTCTCCTTTCTCTTGCTTGAATTTGTCAGAAGCATTTTACTTTGTCACCTTGTCAAAGTTAACACCGGAAGACAAAAACTGTAGATTTCTTAGATAGTGGGTTCTAAGGTCACTGCCAGCAACAGCACTACAGAGGGGTCAGAAACACCTGGGAGGGACCAGGGCAGCTGCAAGAAGGGCAGAGACCCAAGGGTGGAACCGCCCCACAGAAGCAACACAGGACCACAGCAGTTTAATGCCCCAGGCATCATCCTCATCCATCTGTTTTTCTAAGCTAATCATCTTCTCAAGCCATGGGCCACTACCATCAGTCCTAAAGATTAAGTACTCGCAACCAAAGCAGCCATTTAGATCCACCCATCACTGGGGATGTTTACAGCTGGAAACACCAAAATCTGATGGAGTCTTTACCTTTAAAAATGAACAAACAAAAACCCTCAGGGAGATGACAAGCTACAGTAAAAAAAAAAAAAAAAAACAACAACAAATTTAGCTGACAAACTCAAGCATCTGTATCTAAGAAAAATCTCGATTTACAGTTGCAAACGCATTTGAGCTCACGTATGCAAACACTTTGTGATGTAAGCTTACCTCTGCTCATCTGTTTCTTCATGAGATCACAGTGATTTTCAGCGCACAAGATGGTCCCACAATCTCATAAACTAAGGTTCCAGATATGCAATACTGCAATTGTAATGATGCTTTTTATGCAAAATTATTCTATTTAATTGCTATTTTATTTATCTTCAGTTCTAATGTTTTGCATCAAGGAAACATTTCTCTGGATGCAGCAACACTTTATAACTCCAGATGTAGATCTGAATCATTAACAGAACCTCAGAAAACCAGACACTAATTCCAACAGCTGAAAATTACTGTGAATAAAAGCGAAAGCTGTGTCCTACGTACTCCTATAAACCTCTGAAGAAAATACATGCCTAAAAAGACTTGCCTTTGCATCTTTGGTCCAAAAAAAGACATGCCTAGTGTTTTGATTCTACACACTGAGATCATCTTCCACAATTTAATCTGACTTTTACAAAAAGAACTTTCTACAACCTGTATGAAGGTAAATGGGTCGAATCTTCGATTTCAAGAGACAACATGCACAATTAATCTGAGAATGTAAAGGTGACCAAAAAGTGGCCGTGGGCTCTTCAAATGCAATGCTCAATGTCCAAAGTGACAGTGACCTAATTTCTGGATGCTGTTTCCCAGTTCCGTGAAATAGCTCTGTACCAGTAGAACTGCAGAAAATACAACTTAAAAACATAATACTTTACCACAATAAATGTCAACTAAGTTATTTTGGAAAATATTGATGCGCTTAAGATACTTTGTAAAAAAACTAGAGGTTACAGTTGTACACAGAGGTGTCAGTTGACAGACAACAGAGACTATCAACTACAGTGATTTTATTTAAACTAAAGCAAAAATCTCTGTGTTAATGAGATACGTTTGGGAACTTAGGGTCAAACCCTATGACGGTTAACACAGTGAAAATATATGAAACATCACAAAGCACTTGAGGGGAGCTCCTCACAACATTAATTTTTAGCCTGGCAGAATAATACTCATTATAAGATCCCACAGATGAAAACTAATGTACTGTGAATTTTATACCACTTCATTATAATTCAAATGACTTTTTCTTCCTTCTTACATTTTCATTGTTTGATACACTAAAATACCACTGCTCCTTTTATAAGACATAGGAATAATGTCAATGTTCATCAAATAACATGTTAAATAAGTAGCATTTAACAACTACATCTGGTTGAATATTATTGAGCTATGTTACGCTACAGAACTGTCATTTCATATCAAAATATTACTTGTATAGCAAAGCAAAGAAAAACTAAAGAGGTAAGTGGTCTTTTAAGGGGAAGTAAAATCAAACCTTTTTTATTAGTCTTGCACTGTTTTAAAAAATTGATTTTTATGAAAAACACATTTCAAAGACACTCTCCAGCTTCTAACATTTGTCTTCAAGTCCTCACATCTTCGCTATGGCATAAGAACACATTCAGTACATTAACTCACAACCCAGCTTTTTTTAAGCCACTGATAAAAATTAGCCCACAACCCACTGCATTTTACACAAATTTACAGACCATTGTACTGGACCAAGCACTTCTGGATACCCGATAGTTACTCAGCACTTTCCTTATTTTCACAGTAAAAAGTCAGTTTTGCTGCTGTTCAGAAAGTAAAGACACATTTAAGTATTGTTGTCTTTTCTCTCGAGACCTTAGTCTTCAATGTAGGCTGCAGTTTACACAAAAATATTGAACTAATTACTGTAACCATAAAATTAGGTTGACAAACTATTTTCCTATGCTAATTTGCACAATCTCAACAGTTCGCTCCCAGTCTCTTGGCATTTTACGTGAATAATGTAAAAGCTACTGAGTTTCTTCCAGTGCTACTGAAAATAGAAGTGTTTCATTATGGGCAAAACACTTTCTGCATCACACCACAGAATGGTTATTTTCTTTAATCTCTTAACTTCAAATCCTTCATACTCCATTGCTCCACACTTTTACCATGCTTACTGGAAGCTCTGGGATTTTCTGTGCAAAAGTAATGTCTTTCATACTTCTTCAACTCTATACAGTAAGTCTTTCCCTTGCTTTTCAGGAAGTGTTTTTGAGCCACAAATACAACACAAATTTACAAAGGAAACGAACTGTGTTTGCTTTCACTCAGGTTTGTTTGGTGTGGGTTTTTTTGGGGTTTTTTTTTGTTTGTTTTTGTTTTTTTTTTCCAGCAGGTCAAGACAACTCAGAAAATTGTCTTCCATCCTTAGGTCCCTGTGTGTGCTTACCCACCAAAACCCCAGTCTACCCACAAAAATTATTCTGGGCAAGACAGGATCTGGCCAGGCTCCTGGTCAGTAGTAAAAGATCCAGCACTTCAAAATAACTTTCAATTCTTCCTCAAAGAGTCTGCAGAGGACAAGAGATCTGCAGTTCAGTACTCCCCTTGGGCACTCTGAGCTTGCCTCTAAATTCCAACCTCCCCAACCATCACTACCCGCCCAGTGATGCACATCAGCACCAGTCCCTCATCAAGGGCCAGTGTGTACAGCTGCGACAGGCAGTGTTGCTTTGGTAGGCTGGCTCGCAGGCTGTGTGCAATGTTCATTTACAAAAAGAACAACCGAGTCTAGTGTGACCGGCTAAAAGGTAGAAGAGAGACTGGGGAGGAGTGCTTCTTTTTAAAAAGCTGTGGGGTAAGCAGCTCAAGAGGTAGTGAGTGGGTGAGTGGAGGTGTGAGATGGTCTCAGCAAAGAGGTGATGGTCTCCAGCTTAGCCAGAGACACTGCTGCAAAGAGGCTGCACTTCTTCAGTTTATAAATCTTTTAGTGAAATTCATAAAGGGAAGGTTAAGCCACCAGAACACACATCAGAGTCCCACCAAAACAATCTAGACAAAAGTATTAAGAATGTTATTTTGGAGCACATCTGGCTGACTGGGGAATGTCAGTGTTATGGGGAGGTGGGGGGGGTCAGAGATTCTTCAGAGGCAGCTGATGCCTCATTCTGGCTCACATCTTTGTTTGGGGGAGGAGGGATATTTCCCTCAGATCACTGGATCAAAATAAAGAGGAGGACACGCAACGCAGAGGAAAGGCGCTCTGCCAAGGAGCCACTGGGAGTGGAGCAGCAAAGGCAGCTAGGAGGGGTGCCTGGGGCAGGAATCACCTAACAGGAGCTAGAGAAGCCCAGGGCAGAGGAAAGCACTGAGAAGACAGGCGAGAGCAGAGGCCAAAACCTCTGGGCAGCTCCCTGCCCCGTCTGCCTGTGCTGCCTCTCACAAGGGCTGCACGTACCTCGACCACTTCCACCCTGATGTATCCATATGCCCCCTCCCACAGCTAACTAAAAACGCACAAGCCCTTAAAAAAGGGCATAGTGTGTGCTTTTTACTTCACAGTTCTCTGGCTGTGTGGGAGAAGAGAAACAACACGTGAAGAAAAAGTGTAAGATTCAGTGGCTTGGTGCCAGAATGTCCCGAGGAACAAGATCTATCAGCCAACAGCACTCGCACCGGGGGAGCAGACTGCATTAGTGCTTACACTGCTGCAGCTTACGGTCTGGAACACAGAGAGAATGGGCACTTCTGAAAGTATCACCTTCTACTTAATAAAACTACTTTTCTCAGAACTTCATTTTCCTGCAAATTCTTGAAAATTGCTTTGTTCCAACAGAAATGTCTGCTAGTGACACAACACTTTAAAATATGCTGACCATGTCATGAACTTCATTTGCATGTTAATAGATCTCTCTCTCTCTCGGGATTAATTGCCTTCCCAATAGAATCACACAACCCCATTTATTCAGGTTTATTCTGGCTCTGGGAGGGGGGTGGGGATAGGCAGTTCATTACCTGCAATTCTATTGTTTCAAATTTTGGGATTTCTCAGCACTTACCTTTTTATATTCTTAAACACTTCAGTAATCGTAGCCAGTGTGAAACAGAGATAGACCTTTTACACCAAGTTTATCCAGTTCAACACTGGTTTATATTCTGCAATTATTCAACCTATGATTTTTAAAGAGGATGGCAAATCGTATCATTTGATTATGGAATTCTACAGAGTGTATAAATAGCACATTAAAAAGTAATTGATATACATATAAATGTAAAAGCTAGAAATTTGAGTACAGTGGTAATCTACAACTCCTTTCTTCACAAAAAGAGAAGTCTATTGAGAAAATATGATGCCAGGTTATTCTCGCGCAGGCTATTCTCAACTGACACACACTTAATGAGGCCACACGTTTGTGGTCTCTCCTACAGTCAGTTAGGAGGACATTTTGAAGCACCTTCACAATATACTGTGATTGAAATTATCTAAATATGCAACAAAATTAATTTGTACTGGAATCCTGGCAACCATGGAACTCACAGCTCAAACTAAGGAAATATGTAGCTTACACAGTGTTCATGTGAAAAGAGCTCATTAGTGAATGTGACAGAGGTTACAGCAAATTTCTAAGTTATTGCAGTGACCTGCAATACTAGAATCTGCTTGGCAGATTTAAGATTCCAGAAAACCTGTCCCAGCAATAACCTATTTACTTTTCCCTTAAAAGGGATAAATAAGGTGAGGGAATAGACTAGAGCCCTATTTCAGATTAGACACTAACACCTTTTTTATCAAAAAATATTGTAAGAAACTTGCATTTATTACAAGATTATTGTGTAAATACGTATTTGTCTCAGTTCACAATCTTTTTTTTGCAAATTATTTTCCTCACTCACTCCTCTGGTTCATCGTTTCTGTAAATAGATCCAATAGCAGTTGAAACACTTTTCCAAATTTACAGGAAGAATTTCTAGAATATTGTGCTTGGCACAGCTGGGAATACACTGTCTTTAATGACATTCATCTCAGTGGTTTTTTGGGCCTAAGGATACACAGATAATAATAGCAGAAAGTGGTTTTAAAAAAAACACCACCACTGTAATTACAATATCCTTTTCTTGCACTAACACTGTTCCAAAGTCTCTGTCTCTGCTAGTTAGGGCATTTCAGAGGGAGCAGACAGTCATAATAAAATTCTCTTCTTTTGCTGTTCTATGGTTATCAATCGGTTGCGGTGCACTTTGTATTTATCCGAGATAAAACAGGGTAAAAATGTTTAAGGGGCTAAGGAGAAATAAGCAAACAAACAGAACATTGTTCAAGATTCTAAACATAACCCTAGCATCTCCCGCACAAAGCTCTACAGCACTTACCACTTAGCCCAAGGGTGTCTTATATGGATCAAGGGCCAAAGACACCCTCCCAGCATTTCAGGAAATGAACGCTTATTTTTCCCACATAGGAAAATCACATCAAGTCCGGCACCTGAATATAATCCTCTTTGTAAGCAAAAATGATACAAAATTCCTTCTTTGAACACAGAACAAGTCAACCAACATAATTCATTATCATTGCTGACCACTCCTTGATACTTTCTCCGAGCACCAGAGTCTAAGCTTCTAAGCTTTCTTTCAGAACATGCCGTCTGTCCTCTCCTCCTCTAACATGCCAACATCACAAACATTCTCCTCAAACACACCAGCCAGTGAAGCTCTCCAACCACAATTCAACTCTGGACTTCAGGGACCATGTACTTCATTTGTCTTGCCTCCAACTACTCCTTATCCTCACCATTAGCCTAAACCATCTTGGTGCGACCTATGGCAGTGGCAACAAACTCAACCATGCTCAGTATAACTACAGTGGCTTGAAAAAGGTGAGCTGTTGCTAACACTATTTGACTTGAAAACTGGACATTTTCAGGGCGTTTGTACCACCTTAGGCCTGACTCTTACACGTTACCTGGGGTCTGTGACTTCCCTAGGGGGATACAAGGCTCATTTTCTCACCATCTGCAGAGGACTGATCCAAGATTACAGAAGGATTTTTTCCCCCCTCCCTATTCATAAAAGCAGGATGTTTGATAGACTATGTCTCCTGCCTATTGAACTCTGTATCAATTGGCATCGCTTCCATGCTTTGTAGGATGTCTCAGGGTTATTATATGGAAGGAACCTAGAAGTAATTTTATAGTTGTAAAGTAGCTTTTAAAATACGCCTGAAATAAAAGAGCAGAATTTATGTGGTCAAAAGGTGTGAAATTTCACACAATACTAAATTTTTATGACCTCTAGACTTTCCATGGATTAATTATTTGATTTCTCTCCATAATTGTACTAGGAAACTTCTCGATCTGATTCTGAATTTTTTTAATTACTGCTTTAAGACTATTTTTCAAAAGATACTTTCTACCCCAAAAACACTTTGTACAAAGGAGTGCATTGAGGACAACTTATAAAAGTACCCTAACCACCCGGTTTTATATCATACTGAGAGCACATTTTTGCCAATACATCTATATTATATTGAAAGTTTATGTACTGTGATCAAACCTGATTATCAGGACAGATACATCTATGCTTTATTTCTAAATTGGTCCAACTGCATCTGATTTCACCGACGGGAGCAGCCTGGATATAGTCCCATCAGCCTGGCCGAAAGGGGACTGTGTGCTCACACCTGACTACAAAGGTTAAGTTGAAGCTAATTGTTACAAAAAGTATTTGGCAAAAGCATCATATTCCATTGGGAGGCACTGCATCACTGTATGTGAGACTCAATGTAAAATGCTCTGAATAGGACCCAGTTTTGACATTTTAGCCTTGGAAGGTAATTTTAATACACTGATAAATGTCAAAAATGTCATCTTAAACAAAAAACTCTCTAATGAAATAAGACATAAGTATACAGAAAATTAGTTAACTACAAACTATTACAAAAGAGCACTTATTTACAAAAAGTGTGATCCATACTAGAAATATTGTGCTGGGATTTTTCGCTTGGCAGGAACGTACATAAATTGCATCAAGTCACCGTGAGCCAAATTTGTACAACCCTTTTTGGCTTTACTACAGCTGCAGCTTTAGTGAAGATTCAGAAAGGCTTGAAGCTTCTGAGTAAAAAAAGGATTGTAAATCCTATTAAAAGGGATTAAGGGAAACACTGCACACTGTTAAAAACATCAAGCATAATTTTAAAATTCTTCAGATGTTACCATTCCATTACACTCATAATATTTTAACAAAAAATATGTTTTAAAAAATTAAAGAGCTGTGTTTCAATTTGAACATATATTTTACATGGACTTACAGCATATCTCATCCATCCTACTGTCTTACGAGCCTCCATGCAGTTAATGCTTTGTCACCAACAGCTTCTTTCTGCAGGTTTCAAACTGTTCCACAATCACACATCAAAGAGTTGTCTAACATTAAAGATGCAGGACTACCTACTGGTACAGGGACCAGGCTCTGCCTGGCATTATACCGTAACTTCAGGTAGAGCAAATTTCACGCAGGGGCCACTGATCAGTTACTAAAAGCTAAGCACCCCAGGAAAAGCTAGGAAGCCTGAGATGGATCTTTCTAAGAAGATCCAGTTTATACACTGGTTTTTCTTTTTCTACTTTTTGCATTGCCATATTTACATAGGAAATGCAATGCACAATTAATAAAGACAATTGCGTTATAGGTTCATTTTGTTGAAATCAATTCAAGACACAATAGGAAAGATCTTGTCTCTCGTTATTTTATGTTGCTATTGCTCATGATAATGCCTGCAAGTTTTCCACGTATTTCTCATCTATACTGAGCCACAGAGCATTTGATATGTCTTTGGAGCGAGCCCTATGTCTATAGTACAATTATTTTTTCAGAGATCTTAGATTTGGGGGTTTAGGTTATTCCAGAACTTGTTTTATATTGTAATTGGTAAGGATGCACAGAATAGATGCTTTTATAAGAGCTGACAGTGCTTGCCACTAGTTTTTCTGGGACCAAACAGTTTTATGGTGACTGCAGCCTTACAGTTACATCAGGATGCACAGAATAGATGCTTTTATAAGAGCTGACAGTGCTTGCCACTAGTTTTTCTGGGACCAAACAGAGCTTTATATGGTGACTGCAGCCTTACACTTACATCAGTCATCTCATAACCAGTTTAGTCACCAACCCTTTAAACATTTCTGCTGGGGCCAATGAGACTGTTTTTGTTCAGAAAATAGTGCATTACCACAACTGTTTATGGAACAGAATTTAATATATAGCAGTCCCAATTGTCCTCTCATTTAAGGCAGGAATAATTCAGAATATGTCTAAAGATTTGTTTACACTAAACTTTAGACACATTAAATGTAGTTAATCAAGATCTATGCATTTATTTCATCAATATACACTTTATCTTCTCATATAGCCAAAAACAATTCATCCCTTAAAAATAGCCAAAGGCAAGCTTTGTCACTCTATGAAATACACTGAAAGCAGATAAAAAAATGACAGTCGCGAAATGCTAACAGTACAGGTAAAGCCAGGCTACCCTCAGTGCTGCTGGGCTCTCAGGTTTCTGCAAGAGAACCTTAAACAGATGGTGCCTCCATACTACCATCTGAACACAGCGTTCATTTAGATTGGCAATGCAAATAAAACTTCACAGAGAGAGGACTAAAGTGATTCTTCTTTCCAGCTGTCCACTCAGTTCCACTACAGCGATGCTGGACACACAGTTTACAGCTCAGGATTTTAATACAGGCTGGAATTCATCAAGTTGCACAGAGGATATTAGGTGTTCTCCACCTACTCTCTATCTTGGGGGAGCTGCAATTTTTAAGAAAAGCTAAGGGCAGGGGGGAAATAAGCATTTAGCAATCTCAGTGTAATCCAGCACTGCATGCAAGCAACTCTCATAGTCAACTAGGAATAGTTTTTTTAGCTGTCAATTAATGATAATATTCCAGTGTCTATAACTGCAATTATTTATATCCTTTAGAATTTCTCTTACCTATACATCTACTCTGATAAAGGATTAAGTGTAATTTTGAAAAAGCAGATTATAGCCTGCATTCTGTGGGAGAAAGCAGAAGTCTCATGTTTTTAATTCACTCATCAGAAAGGGTTACTTTGTCCATATTCTTTCAAATATTTCACCACAATCAGAACAGCATACAGGAGGAAAAAATACAGCCTCAAGTCTTAAAAACCCACATTTAAAAATGTAAAATATTGGAATTATTCCAACACATAATTGCCAAAAGCAATTACAAAATGGTGTTGGTCATTCTCCACTATAATGTTTCAAATTAAAATCCACCAACTAATCAGACAGATGCAAGTTAAAATCTTTACGTTATTTTCAATCCTTTTCTAAGTTTCCTATTTTTCTAACAGTACTGGAACTGCTGCTGAACGTAAGTTTCCGCACTTTATGTAATATGCAGAGGAATGGACATGTGTTTCTCTGTATAATGAAACTATTGAAATCAGAGAGCTTTGTTACTGAATGTGGTAGGAACAATTCCATGTGCAATATCAGCATTCAAACCACATGGGGAATAGATATTTGCCTTTATAAAGCTGCTCAATATCTGAGTTTTGGTCACCTGCATAAAACACACTGAAGACTACTTTTGTGGAAAGAGGTTATACTACTCAATGCTAGTTACAAACTTTTGCTTGAATAATACTACATTGATATCAGATAGATCTGGAAAATTTAGTACTTGTCAAATAAACAGTGTCAACTAACCAGTAGCACTTGTAAAAAAAAGTTGAGGCATTAAGGACTCAAAAGGAACAAATGAAAACATTCAGAACAATTTTTTTCCTGCAACAGTTAGCAGAAGCAAGTGTCCAGCCACTATTCAGAAGCAGCTTAAATAATTTTGTCTAGTAAATACAGCAAAGGCAGAAGCAGGTCATTTGCTTCCCAAGGAAACATCCCACCTGCCAAAGAAAGGGTTTAGCTGCATAGATTTCAAGTGAAGTAGGAAGCTCATTCCTTTCCTTGGAAATGATGAATGGAGCAAGAGGAAAACAAAGAGCCACTGCTGCCTGTGCTTCCAGCAGCCCTCACCACTGCTGTTCACAGCAGCCAGCGGCAACCCACGCCTAGAGACAGCACAAAGATACTTGGCATTTTGGTGACCCCTTAAGATATCTGCCTGAGCCAGCCTCCTACCAAGGGTGGAAATCACAGCGTTAGGAAGAAATTAAATGCGTAGCAAAATTATGTAGGTTCTTTCATATCAGCTTTATAGGCAAAGCACCCTTGGAAAAGTTTTTTTGGAAAGTTTAATACTGGCCCCCATTCATCTCCTAATAATTTCCATTCTAGCACTGCTACAACCAGATGCTTCTAAAGCCATTTTTTCCTAGGATTTGGGGAAAACAGAATTTATTTCCTACAGTAACCAAGACACAGAGACTATGGTGGTTGGTTAAATTGCGGCTGTATTTGGGCTGCAGGTGAGACCCGCTGTGGGGCTGCAGGAGGACGTCGCAGCCATCTCCTTAATTCAGCTCAGATTCCTTGAGCAATGCGAGTAAACAAACTCATCCCGAGTATGGCCACGGGAACCGAAAAGGAAAAAAGCTGTTATCATCTCCAGACAGACTCTTATCAATACTTCCATTAAAGCACAGTAAACTGCTACCAATGATAAAATTACCAGTAAGGAATTTTAAATGCATTATTGAGGTACTCTTGGGGGTTAGAAAGAAGTTAACCCTTTGTGGTAAGCATAAGCATTAATACCGAGCAAACAGTATATACCACTAAGCTACAATTATTTTTTCCATTTGAAATATTTGTATTTTCATTGCTAGCCACACTGTGTGACTTCAACACATTTTTAAGTAAATGAAAGTTGAGAGTAATCAGCATCTCAGAAGTGATTCTCAGTATCTCACCACATGCAGTTCCTGGGTTTTGGTGTGTGGGGGTTGTTGCTTTCTTGGTTGATTGGTTGGCTTTTGTTTTAATTTTTGTTTTCTAGTGTGTGGTGGTTTTTGGCTTTTTGTTTTGTTTTTAACAGAAAAGCAAAAGACTGCACATATCACACCTCTTACAGACATTTCTGTTATTTTCAGCCACAAAAATCTCATTTGTCTTATTTCAAAAAAAACAGCACATGCAGTTACTGTTTGTCTTTGTGACTGGGCTTCTGCTAAAGCACAAGTTAACCATGCAGGATAAATCACCATTTGTCTGAACCTGTAAATATTATGGCTGTTTAGTTTACAAACCTTACTGTAATTACTACTTGGTGCTTTTTATTGAATCACCGTGCCCCCTGGGTCCATTACTTCACATTTAGTTGTAAAATAATTTTCCAGATAAGGTACCTCCTAAACATTTTAATTTTCCCTCTAGATAAATCATTACACTAATTGTTTATCAGAAAACTTCAGGCTGCCGCTGGATTAGGAGAAAACAGAGGGGCCATATTTCATTCTGTGTGATAGAACTCAAAGGGAGAAAAAAAAATTCAAGACTAGAAGCTGCACATACCTTTTCTTCACAGGATCAAAATTCCTGTGATAGAACTCAAAGGGAGAAAAAAAAAATTCAAGACTAGAAGCTGCATATACCTTTTCTTCACAGGATCAAAATTCAAACAGAAAAAATAGGAACACCTTCTAGAACCACTTTCTTAACAAAATACAAATGCTAATAATGAAAGCGTAAAATGGAATTAATTTCCATAAAACACAGTATGGATACAAAATTGACTTATGCTCAGACTATTTCATTTACAAAAGCTTTTTTTTTTTTTTTTTTGCTTTTTCCTGCAGCTAACTGCAAAGTGAGGATCTAGAAATAATTGGAATTGACAGCTTTCATGAAACTATTAATGAAATTATGAACACAGTGACTTTTACTGATCAGGATGTACAAAACTGTCTTATTTGATTGTTATTATTTCCAAAGAATAAAGGAAGGCCACAAACTGGGACAAGTAACCACCCTCATGCTGTTTTTGTAATTTTCCCAGTAAATTAAGCACATCTGACATGAAATTCAGAGAAACTTGGGCCAATGGTACTCTACAGCATTGTTTTATACTATAGCAACATTTTAGTACACCCACTTCAAAAGTCATTATTGAAAATTTATAAAGCTAACACCTACTTCACTAGGCACCCACCCCAGCACCCTCCCAAATTACATTTACTTTGAAAAAATAACTTAATAAATAGCATGAATAGAATGACTGACTAGTTAGGAAAAATATAACCAGTGTCCTCCAAAGCACTGCTCTGCTTCTTACCTCTGTAATCACGCTGCAAAAGCGGGCTTAAATACAGTGCTGTAAAAACTAATGACTGGCACAAAATCTTTATACTTTGATATCTAAACACGCAGTATAAGTGATGATAAATTAGCCACCACACCATTTGAAACTGAAATCCAGCGTTATATCCATTGCAGCGTATTCATTTTTATACTAACGCTAATCACCGCCTCGCTAGCATCAACTTTTAACCCTGGCTGGCTGAATTTGCTTTTCAGGATCAATATGAAATGCTTTCTGTAGTCTAGCAGGTATTTTGTTCTGTACTGTATATTAGTCCAGGTTTCATAACCATTCTTTCTAATCACATCTGAAATTCAAGCCTGCCAAGTTCCTGCCTTTATGAAAAGATCACAGGGAATGAAAAAAAATCTGAATAGGTCAAGTGATATAAATATGCATGGACAAATCATTATCTGTTCTTCTCTTATTCTTTTGGTAAATGGGTAGAGGAGAAACATAAATCATTGCTCAGCATGTATTCAAAGAGCTCCTCTTGACTCAGAGAATACCACTATCTGAACAGCGTGCATACAGGAATTAGCTATTACACACTAAACCATACTATCTGCTGCTTCATTTAACTTGTCAGTTTAAAGGGTAAAAACCCCAGACTTTGGACCCATGTAGAAATTTATCTTAAAATTGAATTAATTTAGATTAAAGCTGCTCTTTCCCATTTTTCCTCCCAGATTTTAGTGCTAAGCATTAGTCCTCTACCCCTTTAATTGAATAAAATGCATATATTGAAATTACTTACATAAACTTTCCTGAAATAAATATACAGCTTAGATCTGGACATGAATTGTATAGTCTCCTTCTACAGAACAAAAGAAAAAACTTTCTAGAAAAAACATCGGCTCTCATAATGCTTTACAAATAGTGAAAAATTAAACATTTCCAAAAATACTTGTCAGAAAAAGGATATACAAAAGGGTTTTCAAACATTTGCTTTTTCTTGCTGAATCCAAGAAAAAAAAAAGGGGGGGGGAGAAGAGAAAGTTAATCAACTGAAAGAAAAAAAGAAACAGCAACAGCTTTCCAAAGTAGCTTAGCTAATAAGAAAGTTGTCTGATTCTTCATTTGGTAAGAAAGACCGATTATAAATATCTGATGGCAGAAGAGTATTACCCTTAAAATTTCCTAACCAAACTTCTTCCACCTTCTACCAATTCACTTTTTTTTTTTCTTCCAGACATCACTCAGAAACATAGTGAATGTGAACTGGGGCAATATCACAGAACAGTCTTGAATACTCTTACAGCATTTTGCCATTCTACCTTTTTTTTATGTGCTTTATGAAATACTTTGTTCAACTAATTTTGGAGAGAATTTTCCTGGAATTCCTTCTCCCAAAGCCACATGTCATCTCTGCATTTCAGCACTGCAATGTTTTACAGCAGATTCAAACGTGGTGCCCCAACAACTACAAGCAAATGAAGCTTGCTATCCCAACCGAGTGAAAAAAGTAATGCGGGAAATGTATAAAAATAAATATGAATGGTTATATAGAGCTTTAGAGATACTTGTTTGAATAAAGTGGGCATGCTCTCTATGAAAAATGCAGAATGAGATGTAAAGCTAAGGTAGCAATTATGTGTTAAAAACTGGTGCAGAAGTACTCTCACAGCATGGGAAATATATTTTGCATGTTAAATAAAAACTGACAAAAGGTGTATACGTCCACACTGTCAGCATGCTCCTTGCTGCCAAAAGCCAGTCTGCCATCAAATAGATTATGTTCATTTGGCCTTTGGGAATGGTGGCATCTTAGAATTTCAATTTCAAAATATAATTAGAAAAAGAAGAAAAAACACACAAACATTAAAATGGCTGGAGGAGGAATACCTTGTATAGAATACTTAATTCAGGACCGGAATCTTTATTTGGTATTTTACTGGAAACTAGTGAGGCAGCTAGAGACTGGAACATACAAAATACTATCCCAGCACGCACAGAGCCGTTTGCCTCAAAAACTCCGGTATTTCAGCAGAAATAAGGGCAATCGTTGTGCAAGTCAGGCACAAGCTAAAGTACCAGACTTTAGCCACAAACCTGTTCTGTGAAGAATAACCATGCATACATGGAAAATATTAGAAAGTGGAGATATTAGAAAGAAAGTGTGATGTTTAAAAAAAAAAAAAAAAAAAAAGGTTTTTCCCATACAGCACTCTGCTTTTCAGTTTATATTTATCTAGGTGATGACAGGACTATGAGGAATGCTATCTAATAACGCACTAATTTTCTACCTCGGAAAGCAGAGATAAATGTTGAAATACATTTTAAAAAAAACCTATCTAATAACGCACTAATTTTCTACCTCAGAAAGCAGAGATAAATGTTGAAACACATTTTAAAAAAAAACATCAGATTGCTCTAAGTAACAGATTCACTTAACCAAACATTTTATTTCCTGTATCTTGAATAATTAACAGAAAAAGTGTTTACCAACAATTATATAACAGCTTTTATAGTAACACAAGGACGAGAAAAACATTTAGCACCTACTCTCATGAATAATTCAAAAGGTCTAATTTACCATAATCATGTCTGGCATTTATCTTCAGTAAATAATGTATTAGGCGTATACTGCTCACTATTTCCTACAGTAACTACTAGAGAGCATTAGGACCAAACCCATCTGTGTTTAGTGTTCTGTGAATCAGGCCAGCTCCTGCACACATAAAATGATTGCTGATGAAGCCATTTACCTACGCAACGGATAGAAATTACATCTTTTAATATAAAATTAAATAAAAATTATAGAAACTGCAACACAGATGAGTTTTTTTTTGTATACCATACATATTCATAGCTTCCAAATTGACAAAGCATACCTCAGAAACCATAGGAACCACTCTAGAAAAAGAGTTGGGTCTTCCACATTCACCGTGCCACTGACAGGTTAATTTGCATAAGAGCAAATTAACATCTCAAAAGCCTTGTCTGTGCTAGCATTTTCAAGAAATCACCCACCATTACACTAAACCCACTGTGGATCCTTGGCACAACAGAAATGGGAGTACTAGTGTCCTCCATGCTCAGGGTGCTCTTATTCCTCCATTTGCTTAAAGCACCACAGCCCCAGCCCCTTCCTTCTACACTAGCAGCTCCTAAATCCTAATAAAAAGTAGTATACACATCATCAAAACCAGGTTTTAAGGTTTTGATTATTTCTTATTTTTGCCTGTTCAGTCTACAACTTAATCTTTTCTGGAACTTACACATTTTCCAATAACAGAAAATTTGAATTCATCACAAATACATCTCCCCAGAATTAAGGGATTCTCTAATTGATCAGCCACATCTTTAGCTTGTGTCTTACTTATTAGTAAGGATACAGAATACAATATACAATCTGCACATAAAACAAGGATAACCATTCTTTTAAGAGCTCACTTCCCTGTTTTATTAATTTTTTCAACTTTTTGCAACATGTTTAACAGATATTCAAAATAACATAAAGCAGAAGCTTCCAAAACTCTCTAGTTTACCTCTTCATATGATTTTTAGTGTTGTTCATGCCCAGGACTTCTTAATACAATTCTCGCATTCTGGAAAATACGTACTCAAGTGAAATCAGGAGGATACTTTCTCACATAAATCAAGGACACTACGCAGCTAAATTAAGTGATCTAATGAAATTTCACACACATTAACAGGTGCTATCCTTGAGATCTCCAAGAAGCTTACATTAAGCACACCATGGCGTACCTTCAGCAGAATTTTCTGTATTTTTCAAGCACAATGTTAATTTGTTTAGATTACCTCTATTCCTTATGCATGTATAATAAACAATACACACCACAGCCACATTTTTGTCCACTCATCTCCTAGGCTTATTTTGTCATTAAAGAAAGGTTCTAGTTGTAAGAATTAGTTAGAATGTTTCACTTTAATTACTGCATGTATTCTTGTATGATCCTTTTGCTGAGTCTCATTTTCTGAATAGTAGCACTTCACATACCTCCTATGAAACAAACCAGCCTATGATCATGAATTGCATGAAAGGAATTCCAGAAGATAGAAAACTAAGAAGTATTTCAAGAACTGTTCTTTCACGCTCTTTGACATTACTAGACCAGTGACATTTGTTTTAAAAGCCTGTACAAATTGTCAGAATAATTTTTTCTTTTACATGCATATTGAGAAACCAGGAAAAAGTAGAATATCTGTGGTTTCCAACTGTGTCTCTGTTTCCTCAAAGCTGCAGCGGAAACAGATCGTATCAACGTGACTCAGACTGCAAAGACCAGGACACCAGAGTATTGTTCAGCTCACCAACTAATGGAACACACCAGAAGCTCAATAGAAGGCAAAAGCCTCAATGGTGAAGGCCCTCATTACACAGCCTGTTCAAATTACAGAAGAGGGCCTGCTAGTTACCCTTACAATCCCTATCCCTATTTTTTTCTGCTGCTCAACATTAACATGGTAAATTGCTTTTTTGACATCAAGGACCAAAGCCAGTGTCTCCAGTGGGCTAACACACCACACCAATGAGAACTGAATTCAACCTAGGTTAAATAAAAACTCCAGAATGTTGGCATGTAATAACCACCAAACAGACACGCGTTGAATGGAGCCTCCCACTGACAGGAAAACCACTGTTTTAACTGGAAAGAAATTCTAATTATACTTGGGTACTAAAATTTTATGTCTCCATAAAGAAATCGCAGAAGGCTATTTTAAAAATGGAAATAAATATCTTCAGCTGTAGAATAAATAAAGCAAATTAGATGAACCTTCTGCACCTTGTCTGCAATCACACCTGCATTATATACTATGTGTGGAGAGATGCACCCCCATTATGAAAAAACAGCCCTTGAGAAGAGACAGAAATGTATAAATACACATGCTCCAAAGGCTCAGTCAAAGAGCAAAAAGCATAAAGGTAATTTACAGAGATAGTCAAAAGCAATACAGTTTGGATAACACTATATAATTTAATCACATGTAATGCCATAACAAATCTTCCATTAAAATACCTTTCAGTCATGAATCTCAACCAGCACAAAAATCCCAGTTAGTCGTAAGCAGTTTCTTAACCCTTGTTTAATTTCCCTTCAATTGTCAACGCTGATTGAGAAGCTCCATATGGAGGTCAACTACTAAATATTAACAGTGCAGAAAATACTTTCTGTAAAATATAGATTTCATCTGAAGCTACTATGTCTGATCCAAATAAAACTGCAAACACAAGTTACTACATGTAAAATAGGATATAAATTACATTTGTTTATCATGGCATTTTATAAAATTAAACTATGACCTATCTCTCCAGCTTCAGCCTCCTGATCAAAAAAAGGAATCACTTTCACAGTCGAAATGCCTACTGTCAACTTGTCAAGTCCAGATAAAACCTAATTTCATAATCCATGAAGAACAGGAGAAACATAGCAGGAACCTAACAACAGAAAATTATACTATCAGGATAAATGTCAGGCACTAAATAAGCATGTCCATGAAAACCTGATGCTGTAGACTGCTGATACCTCTGAGCTATTGCCACATTCTCAAACTGAAAGACAAAGGGTAACTATTCTGATTTCTAAACAGACTATAAAGGGCTTAGTGATTAGAGGGTCCTTTCACTAACAGACTTTCCACCATGGTGGCATTCTGTCAGTAAGACAGACCCAGTAAATAAAAGGGTGCTGAAACCTCCAAAGCCAGAAACAGTAGTATGTGGAATTGATCATCAATAGCACCATTTTGGTTGATAAAAAAGTAAAATAAAAGGCAAGAAATACACTTGAATTGTCCATTGTCATCCTGATAGCCATTTTAAAATACTTTAATTCTAGACAACAGATGCATGATAGCTCATTTTAACATTTTATAATTACAGATTTTTAGATTCTTGTCATTGTACTACAACTGATCTTTGTTCCTTATCACACAAAGAGTATGCCTATTGACGCAACAGTTTAAGACACCTCAAAAATATCCTTCTCATCCTCACAGAAACAGAAAATTTCAGACAACCCTCTATGTGCCTGCACAGAGAGGCATAAAGACTTGAAGGAGCTCTGATCCTCCTTCAAATCCTTATGTTGGCAGGCAGATCAGTAGAAGATTTAGAACAAGAGTCTTCAGAGAGTTTGGGACTTCTTTCCTCCACAGTATATAAACCATCAAATTAACAGCTAATCCACACACTGTGGGTGCTCCCTCCAAATTCCAGATACTTGCTACCTACTTGTCAAATCTACTTGCATCTTCTCACCTTCATAAGAACACGCTCCTGAAATTGTCTCTTCCAGGGGGGTCACCAATGCTTATATGGAAGCTACTGTATTTTACCTGTCGCATGCAAACCATGCACACACATTCAGATATACTTGTTAGGACATGAGGGGAGGGAAATCTGTAGAAATATGACTACTATATTAAACCTACTGTTTATTCATCATCTTAATTATTGTTTTCTGACTTCAGTTTAAATTATGTTAACCATTATATAACAACAGCAGGTCGTAAATAAATGTCTTACACAACTTGTGCAGAGAAAGAAGTTAACACTTGAATATAAAATGAGTTTTGGAACAAGAAAGTGTATTAAAACAATTTTAGCAACTGTCACAAATGCATAAGATGACAGCTATAACCCACAAAATGCCTTCATGTATCTGCAAAGGCTGCTGAAAATTAAACACATTAACAATTCAGTCAGTGAAATACCTTGCTCATGTAACCAGAACTCATCGCCATTCAAACAGCTCTGCAGATTGGCACTGCAAAAAAGACTAACAATCTAAAGGAGACTAAGTTTTTTATTATAAAATCCAATTTTATCTTTGTCCCATTTAATAACATCTTTGACAAATATTGTCAACCTTTATTATATGTGTGAAGTATAAAAAACCTGCCCTCTTAGCAAGACAGAGCAGTAAAGGAATTTACAGAACTGATGCGAGAGTTCTTGGCTGATACTTTGCACTAAATGAGAGCCTCACTTTCTGCGTGGTTGTTTTGGGAAAGACAGCATTTAAATCAGACTGTTAACAAATCTAATAGGTGCAAAATACATGCTCAAAACTAGTGATGTAACATAAGGGGAGCAGCAAGGATTCAGTAGCAACACGCTACCAGGCATCTTAAAGAGAACAGGATTTCAAGGAACACAATTTATGAATTAAATGAGCAAGGATTCAGTAGCAACACGCTACCAGACATCTTAAAGAGAACAGTATTTCAAAGAACACAATTTATAAATTAAATATTTGTGAAATATGCAGGCAGATACTTTTTAGTTTGTAACATACCTCTTCTATTGACTAGAAGTTTAATGTAGATAAGTTTTCTGAAATGTTTGACAGTAAATTAGCTGTAATAAACACTGTGTTAGAACACTGAACTCGTAGAGTTTCCATAGCAGAACAGCGTCTGCCAAATTTTCTTATTCATCATTACAAATCTCAAGCTGTTTGATGCCTTTTTAAAGGTTCGTTTTCTGGGGGAAAAGGAGTTATTACAAATAAATTGAGTTCTAATTGAAAAGTAAATTCTGTAAACTGGTCAACTTCAAGATTAAAACCTAGTAGAGGAAGTAGGTGCCATGTACTGGTTCTATCTCTAGTACTCAAGCCCATCTCTTGTTTTAAGGGGACTGTCTCAATTTTTGGTTGCTTAGGACTGGTACTATTAGGCAAGAAGAACGTATTTCTTTATTGCTTGCTTGATAGCCTAGAAATAGATCCAATGGCTAGGACAGCAAGACTGGTCACACAAGCAAGGAAGTCAAATGCAGCTTTTGCCTTTCTCACTGTGGATTTTGAAGCTTTAATTCCTCTTGCTGCTTTTTCAGAGACAGTATATCTTTCCCTCCTGAACATGTGATCCATAGCAGTTTTCAGAGAGTGCCAATTGTGCCACAACTTGGTTCCAGAGAAGCAAAGCCATGAGACACCTGATGAGCAGAGCACATCAGTATCTTCAGTTTGGCATTTACATCCCAGAAGAGAGGGCTCAACCCACTTATGCACCAATGTTTATGTTACAACTAGAAACTGCCTTTGATACACTTAAATCATATGAAAATAATCTAATTTTAGATTATAAAAATGCAGCAACTGAGAAAAATAGAGTTTTGCTACAAGTAGAATCAGTTGTTTCTTCATGCTCTCTGTAGATCCAAAAGTATTCCACTGTGCTCTATTTCATGGGTTAGAGGTAAACTTACTGTTTCTCATGCACGCATAAAAACAATATTAATTTGTTTAAACTCAGGATGCAGGGAACTTTCATTTTTAAATTACTGCTTTCTTTTAATGATGATTACATAAAAGCAATCTCAATCTTCAGACAGCTTACTGTAACACAAGAAAAGAAAAACCTAAAAACCCTTCAGGATTTACGTGATAATTTAAGTGATAATTCTTCTCTTCCTTTGGTTACATTATCACCACATGGTGTTTTTGAAATATCTATTTCACTTGAGAATAACCTGTTAAATAAACCACTGTTATATTTAGCTATGCATGAAACAGCACAGAGAAGAATATAACCTAGTTTGCACTTTTCCCCCAAAAGCAAGAATAAATGCAGTTGAGGCTGGAACAGATGCCGTGGTCTAGTCTCATTCAATGCAGCTGTAATTATATCATTTTAGCAATTAATTCTGACTGGGGCTTTGCTCAGCTCTGACTGAATGTGCCGTGGTTGATTGTTCAAGAAAGTAGCATCATGCTATTCATTTCCTCTCTGCAGTCAAACATTCAGATGGCAACATTTGCTTTCAGCAGCCTGAAAAAAGAACAAGAAATCCTGAAAACTCTTTAGGATTCAAGTGACAATTTGAAAAGCATGAGCAAAGCAGCAGACAGGGTTTCTACTCAAATCCTGTTTAAAAAAAAAATAGAATGGTAGAGTACAGTTCCACATACATCAGGATAAAATTGAATTTTATATTTCTCCCACAGCTCAGAGACTTATCTATAAAGATGCTAGAGAAAGATGAAGCAGATGAACTGAAGAGAGTTTAAATCTCACTATTTGCTTTATTGCACTGGTCATCCAAATAACTATATTTGTTTAATATTCAAAATATCCTAAATGAGTAAGAATTAATTCAGAGAGAGGAATTAACACAAGAGAACAGCTACCAAATATTAATGTTGGAGCAAAAGACGTAAGGCTAAAATACATACTATTCTGGAGACTAAATAATTTCATTAAGATCTTTCAAATAGCTGTAAGATCTAAACCATTTTGTACAACTCCTACTCAAGAGGAAAGTATTTTTCCTTTCGACAAACAATGATTTCATAGCATTTTCTGAAAAATCTGCAATTTGAATTATTTTTTGCAGTCTCAAGTGGAATGTACACTTTTCATGGTACACATTTCAACGATAGAAACCACCCTGCAGTGGTGCTATGCAGTAATAAAGTACTCTGAGATCCGCTGCCTCCACAGTTTTTGTTTGGTTTTTTACTTGCGTCAAATGCATTACACCACATGGATTTCATACAGAAAGCTCCAGAAATTACAGGAAGTATGAATAAAATCCCAAAAATATCTGCCACTGAACTATTTACAGAAAATTTCTGTAAACTTATGTGAGAAACAGTCACGATGATGCCTACCATACAGGAAAAACAATTTGTTAGAGGTTTAAACTATAGAGATTCATTGAACAGATGTGCAAAGACTTCTCCTCCTTATCAGCTGGAGAACATATTCCCTACATGCTATATACCATTCTCATCATTCGCAAGTATATCCTTTTCATATTCTGATACGAGAAATTTTCCAACTCCAGAAACAAGAGAATCATCTTAAGAATTAATATGAGAAATCTCTCTGTAAAAATCTAACATTAGAACTCACAAGGAAGATGGCAAGAGGCAGTGAAAGGCAGTGTGATGGATGTGTTCCCAGAGCATGCATGGGAAGAAAATTTCTCATCCATCATACTTTCCATTATAAGTGTTTCTAAGTTAACTTGGCAACACTCGCTTCCAGTTGTCATCTCATCAAATGAATGTTTAAGATTATAAAGCTCCCAGAATCATATATATGAATGTGAACATATGTGCATTTCTTCCCCATAGAACTTTAAGTTCACAGTCCCTGGTCTATGTTAACTATGATTACAATGATTAATAGCACCACAATAATTGGTGTCCAGCATCTATTCATCATAGGGGTTCCATTTCTTCATGGAGTTCCTCTTTATGTAATAAATATAGGACTTTCACGTGTACCTGACAGCTTGATTAATGATGCTACAGTTACTTTCTCACACAATAAGCATGGCGTAAGTATTGTAAGTGTCAGTTGTTCAGCCCACTTTCAAG
The DNA here is from genome assembly GCF_000699245.1 of Pterocles gutturalis. Lineage (NCBI taxonomy): Eukaryota > Metazoa > Chordata > Aves > Pterocliformes > Pteroclidae > Pterocles > Pterocles gutturalis. The sequence continues at coordinate 37,161 of NW_010110475.1, read as the reverse complement.
TCGATTTACTGCTCTTCACCATTAACAAAGGGTAAAACAGGTGAAAAAGAGGTGTACATATTGTAAAGTGTTCTGTTGAAATTAATTGTAGGTTTACCCAGCTCTGATATTCTAGCTATAAAGAAAAAACAAAGAAGTACTGATACCTGATTGGTTAAATAGCCTTTTTAGAGCAACAGACTAAAGTACACTGATTATGTACCAAAGATTTACCATATCAGTTTATATTTCTAATTTTATTTTTGTTGTTTTCCAACCAAAAAAAAACAAAATTGAAAGCAATAAATAGTAAGGAACTGATATGAAATGACACAAGAAGAAACATTCAGACGTGGAACTCCTAACTGATGATGCTTTTCACAGTGCTTCAGCATACAGAACTGACAAGCAAGTTCGTTGTAGATGGAGGCTCCTGCAGATGGAGTTCCAAATGTAACTACATCTCTATTTTGTCTATCAATCAGGCACTTAATGATGTCTTCAAACAGTTTTTCAGATGTCAATTGATTTCTCTGTGGCTAAGTAATTTTAATTGAACTTTCCAAATAGTCACACTAACAAATTACTTTATCAAGGAATTTAAAAGCAATTGAACTAACAAATATAATCCACAACGACACAGCAAACTGCTTGAAGAAGTAGCAGTAAGAAATAGTTTGGTGCAGCTGATAATTGACAGCAAAAAGGCAAAACCTGTTTTATTTTCTTGATTTTATATGTGTTAAAGATGGCCACATACAGTTCAAGAGATAAGCAAACAAATCATTCCTCTGGCCTGGTACATAGCAATCAAAGACTGCTTAACTGCTTACACCAGAACATCACCCAAACTTACAATAAAATGCTGAAGTCATAGACTCTATTCAGCAAGCTAACACACACACTAAACACACGATGGAAAGCAAACCAGTCAAGTTATAAATAAGAGATGCAATAACACACTATGGATTTGTTTCTGTTCGGCAGAAGTTATGCCAAACCTCCTGTATTGTTCATTGCCCTGAAACAACCATGATTTATGTTGTCGCCCATAATCAGCATAAATGAACAAGGTATTCTTTATGTAGCCTACAGATAATCATTACGAACACAACAATAGTCATACTGGATGAACAAAGCATTCACCAACACAGTGTCCAGCAGCAGATGCTTAAATAAGATACTACAAAGATGAAAGTAGTATGTGTTAATATTCTCCCAAAATACTCTCCTAGGCATCAATCATCTATGATGTAAGAACTTGAAGGCAAAAGTAGCATCTGCATCCACTTAATTTTTAATACTCTTTGATAAACCTTTCCTCTACGCACTTGTCCAATTGCTTTTTGAACTTATTTATACTTTGGCAGTGGTAATGTCCCATGACAATGAATTACATGGACTAATTATCTCCAACAGAAACAGCCTCTCCTTTATATCAGAACTTTTAACTGAATTTCATATGATGCTCTCCAGCCCTTCTGTTAAGAGAAACTGTGAATAATTTCTTGATCACTTCTTTCCTGTCATCAGTGATTTTACACAGCTTTCAAACCATCCTTTCCTACCTTTTCACTTTTTTTACACACTAGTCTTAATTTCACCCCACAAAGGTGTCCTGTTCATCTCATCATTTTAAAGATTTGCTACCACCTTTTCTCATTCTACTACAACCTTGAGACAGAAAATCAGCACTACATATTTTATTTGAGATTTAAGTCAAACATGGATTAATAGCATAGCATAATAATTTGTTTCATCCTCCATTCCATTCTCAGCAATTCTTGCTGTCCTCTTCACCACTTTTTGGCTTCCACTTTGCATGAAGTGTGACTCTATAGATTTCAGCTGCACCAAACTTGCTCTTTTGCTGCGAGTTCATAGATAGTAAAGGGGATCAGACGGACCAAAGAGAGATGAGAAGATAGCACATCCTCCCTTTGCAACATTAGTAGTATCGTATCCCCTTAAGAGATATAATTTCCCCAGAAACAGAAGTTTTCCTCACCTGAGAGTTGTGTGAAATTTTTATAAAAAGGCAGAGATCAAGACTGACCATGTTGTTTGTTGAACTGTATTTCAGTGTTTGTATTACAAAGCCTGCAAGCATCAACTCAATGTTACAAAGCAAATACTGCGGTTTAGCAGAACATAACTATAACATAGCACTTCACTGTTTTGGTTTTTCATCAGCTCCTGGACTCTAAGTCTAAAGAAGTAGTAGATACACGAAGTAGGTCATACTGAATATATTAGGATATACTAGCGGATTGCACAGTTTCTGCATTATGCTGCTTTCCAACTGTAAGACGTATAGCCAACTGCACATTTAAGACTGCTCTCGGTCACATGGATATTATCCCATTTAACTATATTCCTTGAAGGAGTTATTCCTTTCAGTAGTAATCTTAAGCTCACGAAAGAAAACCATCTGCTTTTTAAATCTTTCAAATCTAAGAACATACTAAAATACGCCATCCTATGGAACAGTACTGTTTCAATTTAATTTTTAAATATAAAATATGACAGATTTCAGAGATTAGAAGGGCAGAAGTAATATGAAGAGATATTTTTAAGCTCATTTGAAATTCTTTCATCTTTTCATTCACTAACTCATTCAGCTGATGGAACTCAGTCCACAATACAACTGAGATTCTAGGCCTTATTTCCATTTCTATAGAGGCACATCTTGAATCCAGAAACAAATAACAAAGGATTTTAAATATTACACAAAATAAGCATAATGCTTTTTCTGCATGTAGTCAACAACTGAGTGGACCTCACTTCTAGAGCAGACAGTAAAGAAGAAATAAGGACAACAGAAAATACTAACCCAAGACTGGAACAGGACAAAAACACCAGGATTATGACCAAATACAGAATGCCTGATGTGTGCAAGCAGTACTGTATCTGCACGCTACAACTCAAATTCACAAGCTGATACAAGAGATAAGTGAGAAAGTCTGAAAACAGATAGCAGTTCTTGCTAAGTGCTGCTTTAAGGTGTATTGGTGTTCCAGCAGCACGTACACTTCCCTGTCTTTTTCCAGAGATTACATGTTAAAACTTAAGAAACAGCAATTAGGAAAAAAAAAAAATCTACATGCATACATATTTTATTTTTAATAGGAAAACAGTTCAGTTTGAGGTTTAAGAAGGACAAGAACAAAGTAATTAGTGATTATCCTAGGCACTATTAAAATTGTGCTAGTCTTTTTAAAGAAATCTCAACCTGATGACCTAGTAAGAAGAGTCAGACTTTTCATCTGCAACACTCTCCACACATGTAGCATTAAATGTTGAAAAAGTTTTTGGCCTAGAAAAGATTTGTTAATTTTAGTCAAACACTGCAAGATTTATCAGGTTCTGATACACAACTCAGAGAAGAAAATCAGGATTAAATGGCATAAATACCTTTTGGAGAAGAATGATATTTAGGGGGAAATTATTAATAGATTCAAGATGTTTTAGGAAGTCCTACTAAAGAAGAGCCGTAAAAGCTCTTTCCGTCTCAAATCATCCTGGAACCATGGAAATATCATTTTGAGAATGGTTATCCCTGGCAGAGCTATCTGTCCCTTAAAAAAGATTGTTTCCACTGAAGTTTGCTCAACACAATCTCTAATTATTACAGTGCTATCCTCAGATGTCTGAACTATTTCAGTTTCTGTAACCAATTAGCTCAACCACTGTATCACAGGCCTTTCTTAGAAATATATAAATAAGTATTTTCAAAAATACTGAAATTCCACTGGCAAATGACGAACACTGACAAATAAAATACTCCAAATGAACAGTCTCTATTCTGCCTTGTAATTTCAAGTTACATCTCCTATATTCTGCAACTATCCATCTTCAACGCCAACAGCTGTCATGATTCCTTAGGTTCTCCAATACATGTTACCTGAAAACTGCTTTTCATCATGTACGGTCTATTCCTTAAAGGGCTCCGATTTCACAGCAAGCACAAATTCTGAAGGGTAAAGTTTTTCTGAGCACTAGTAGTCCCCTCTTTACAAAAGAAGCCACTTCACAGTGGACTCACGACACTCACCTGAATGGGGGCAATTATTTTGGAAATCCCAAACCTCTGCCGCAAAATCAGTTTTCTTCCCACAATGCGTTCTCTACATTTAGTCCCACCAGGTTTCTTGAAGACCCTTAAAACAGTGTCTTGCTCTATAATGTACACAATACTAGGAGCACACCAAACTCATTGCCTGTCTCCAATAACCAAATAACCTCTATCCAAAGAGGGCAAACCAGCAACAACTCCCAGGCAAATTTGGGGTCCTTCTCATCCCACCCCCGCCTCCCCCACCAGGATTTTCAGTGGGGAAAGATCAGAATGTATCCAGAAACATAAAAGAAAAAAGAAAACTTCACAGAAATGGAGTAGTATCCATTAGAGACAACAGCTTTTTAGGAAAATAACACTTTGTGAGAAGTTGGGGTTTAGTTACTAGCGATAACAGACTCTTCTGCACACTCCAAAATATGAAACAGCATGTCAGCTATCTACGGTGAAAGAGAACTTTACAGCCTAACACAAAAGACAGCAAACAAATATGACTAGGTCTAGCTTTGCAAATATAATTGATTTGAAAAGTCTCTTCCAAATTTTGAACCATGTGAAATTAGCTGACACCCTTTGCTCCTTTCTCAGAGCTGATCTAACAGGCTGCTTTTACGTTTAATCCCTTTCTAAGACTAGGGCAGAGAACGTGAGAATGTCTGTGCTTTGAACTTTTCAAACATCTTCCCTCAATTTTCAAAAAGTACTTCACAAATATTAAAGTGCCCATAGCCACAAGACAGATAAGGAAAAAATTTAATAATCCAAAATAAATAACTTTTACAAAATCTGTCTCACTGAAGCTGCCATTCACTAACTGCAATCATTGCCATAACACAACCAAGAGATTTTCTGGTTTTCTGTCTCAAGACAGAATTGTTCATGACAAGTAGTAGTCAAGAAAGCACATGCCCCCGAAGGAGAGAGAAATAATGGAGGAGGGGGTAGCACTGGGCTACACCTCTTTTGTATCTATCACCTTTCCTCTTCCCCCTCCAAAAAAAGAAAACAAAAACCTCAAGAAAAACCCCCACCCTTCAAAACAAACATTACTTTTCTCTCACATATTGAACAAATGACTGTAAACTCAGAGCTACTAATCCATTATGGAGTTATTCCCATACAAGAAAATATCATACCCTACAAGTGAAAGACACGTACAATCATGAGTATCAGAACGCATGAATTTAATTGTGTGAAAGACGTGATACAGTTTGACAGAAATTAAACTGCAAGAAGAGAAAAAGCAAGACCTGTTAATTCACAATTTTCATTTAGAACCATAAGAATTGAAACTCCAAATTTAAATTCTGTTTAACAAAGCAACTTCTAGATGTGAATAAAAACCTGAAAAAAATAGTTTGAAAAGATTTAACTGTAAAATAACTAAAAACATGGGTTGTACAATACTTTTTTTAACAAAGCCCATCTTTTTCAGAAGAGTTCCCTTTTTAAATTATCAGCCATATTAACAAGTTTATCAGAATTCCCTCTTCATGCTTTGAAGCAATAGGCATATCAGGTATACATACTCCCAATTTATTCTTTCCTGAGAAAATTTTGAAGGTTGATAATGATGATGCTAAATTCCTGCTGTACCCACAACAAGCAATAAACGAGTCAGTAATTCTTTCCCTGGCAGTCTGATGAATTCAGTAAGTACTCAGTTTCCAGAATCTAACATACAGTATGATAAACTAAAGAGAATGGTGGATGTGGGGGCAGTGTCCACTTGCTAAACAAATCCTAAAAGATCTTGGTACACGCGGTGATGAAGAAAAAAAAAGTGGAGAAGATACTCTTTCAAACTACTACAGTGTAAGGTTTTATTATTTACTTCAGTTACTGTCTAACAGCTGATCTAAAACAATACTTTAACCGGCATTGTCGCTTTTCTTTTGTTACTGAAAATTACTGAATTTAGCCACTGCATTTTCAATATGTAATGCTACATGTCAGGATACTTTTCATTTTTATTCACGGGTTCTCAAGGTGAACAGCTAATAACCTACAATAAGTTAAATTACTCACTTAAGATTAATGGTATTGAGCGTAGAGTATAATAATTTAGTGCTCTAATCCTTCATAGGATATATGGGTGACTGAACAAGATAAAAGAAACCTGCCAATGGTCCTTGGGACACACAGACACACATGGTACCAAGAAGTGACTTTTTCAACCTTGGGCTTGCCCTTTGGAATAAAAGATGGTCAGTACAGACTGTGTTCATGCACGGAACTTGCATTTGCTTCTGCACTTTAGAACATCTATCTTGCAGTTAACAACTGTGGACCACATCCATCCAGAGATGGTAATTTAGTGCTGCTACCCTAAACAGCACAAAAAAAAAAGGAACTGCTCCACCATTTATTTTTTTTTCCAATGACTAGCTGAGCATGGTATTTCAGTAATTCAAATCAAACAACATTTTGGTCAAACAAATTTTGAACTTGACAGAAAATTCAAGAATCTGATGCAAAGTCCAGTGAAGTCACGTGATTTTTACTGACTTTAGCATGTTTGGATGAAGTCCATAAATGCTTTAAAAGAATGTTTCTCTATTTTCTTTCTGAATGGCATAATTAGTGCTCTACATCTGCTAAGATCTCATTTGCAAAAAAGTTACTATTAATGAAAGTTATTGTTGTGTCTGGATCCTGGTGTAGAAGGAACAACAAGCACTAGAACTTGTGAGAAATATTTCATGTCATGTATCTGCCCCCCTGCACAGTAATAACCCACCTTACAGCACTTCTTATATTGAAACAAAAAAGTGAAATATTCTTTTTCGCCCTCTATAAGCATTGTCATACATCAAGTTATACACAACAAAAAAGTATCACCAAATGCTGTATTCAACTGAGAAATGATAAACAAAGCTGTACACAAACTACATACAAAATAAATATAATGTACTTGTATCTAAAATCTGCAGAATTTTAATCTTTCTTTTGATGTTCAGCAATAAACTCCAGTAAGTTTAAACACTTGATTTGCATTCAGCTACTCCAGGATATACTGAACTAGAATTTTATCCTTTCAAAATATTATTTAAATTTAAAGGAAGAATATTTGAATTCAGTATTTTTAAATTTATGAAAGTCATTTATCTTTCTCATGAGATTACAGAAAAAGAAATCTGGTAAAATAAGGAGATAATATCAGGCAAACAAAATCTAGTCATCAATAAATATCATCACAGATATTAAAAACAAAACTACATTTAGGAATGTAATTATTAAAAGGAGCATTCATATTTTTCAGATCACTTTGTACCAAAGATTTAAGTTTCTGCTATACGCTTCAACAGAATATTTTTTGTAGAAATCTGAAAAGAAATTTGAGTTTTCACTGTGTCATTTTTCACCTCTAATATTTTTCATATGGAAAAATATTGGCATAATGACAAAATTTTTTGCATACATTTTTCACACCATTTGCACTAATAGTCCTCTTTGAACAGATGATCCCACTTTCCAATTTGTAACCAGCTGTAAATACTCTCTAAAATGAAATAATTTTTCACATATTTTAGGAAGAATATTCAGGACATCTTCAAACAGTGCAGAAACCAGTGCAACCCTGGAAGACAGACACTTACATATCAAAAGAGAATCTCTTGTTTGTAGCAGCTAACTGCCCCTGAAAAGACATGAGCTCACTTCTAAGATATTTCATTTACTTTTTAAGGTTAACCTGAGCATAAATTCCCCTGGGTGTGGAGCTTCATTTTCCTCTGTCCTCCAGGGAATCAATTTTCAGTTTTTCATTTTAAAAAACTATAAGTAAGAGATCTCAAAGCAGAGGAGATACTGTTGTGGTTTCCATCTCCCAGTAGCCTAAGCATTTTTTAAAAATCCATTCCTTTCCTTCTCTATCTCCTTTCCCAAATGCTGAACTACTCACACAAATACTTTTCACTGGGGGGAGGTGTATGAAAATTATTTCAAATGTTTTAAGTTATGTTCTTACAGAGGGACCTATTTCTAAAACCAGCACAGAGCACGTGTTATCTGGGTATTCAGTACACAAGGACGTCAGAAAAACAAAACCTCAACAGGCCGGTGGAAGCAAGTAAAGAAACTAAGAGCTATAGGCCAAAGAAAAGGTAGACCTGGTAGTTATGCCAAAGTTAGAATATTAATTGCTAACCTGGAATAAAGTCTTGTTGTCTATATGTGCCAACTAGCAACAGTACGTGTCTCAGACACCACCCACTACAGAGCAGATGTTATAGAATTCACGTCCATTATTTCCAATGAAAATGCTGCACTCCAAGTTCGAAGTCAATAATTTCATTTGGAATCATATAAAATGTTTAACATTACATATTCCAGTCAAAGTACTTGTGGATAGGAAGCTGCCTGGAGCAGACTACTGAAGACAATGTTTAGCTGCTTTTTGTTGAAAAGACAAAAGCTGTCAGTTCTATTGCCCTCAGTCACAGCTCGCTTTACAGCTCAACATCCCACTTTATGGAAAAGAACTGACCAGCACCGAGTTTTAGAGATGGCAGCTGGTGTGAAAAATGCAATATTCAGGTGTTTTGCAACACCAATTTTAATTTTTTGTAGTCAAAATAGCATGACAAAGTACAATATTCATCCACCTGTAAGTTTATCTTCTCTATTTAATGTATAAGTGTTTTTTACCTTGCAAATCTAAATTGTAAGAGCTTTCAGGATTTTGGGCAGTAACTGAATTGACCTCGGTAAGCCAGAATCACGCCAAGGCAAACATTTCAAGAACTCTGCACATTAATTTTCCCAGTTCTTTCTGAAGAGTGAGAAGCTACACAAGCCTAAAGACGACGCTCAATTAATATTCCACTTAAGTCGATCTTGTTCCGTTTTGCAACTGTGATATATTTGACCTATTTATATCAAGTAGCTCATTCAGTAGCATTTACATTACTAGCAGATACTTATTTTCCTTCTAGTTTCATTAGTATCGTTTACTGATTACTGATAGCAGCACAGTGTGATCCTGCCAAGGCTTCCCACATGCTCGCTGTTCCATATAGTTTCTTGTTTAAAAGATGCAGACTTGCCTAAAATTCAGCTCAGGAAATAAACATTAACAAGTTGTCATTCTTAGCTATTGCCTTCAAGGGGATCTTAGAACATGGACTTTGCAGCTCTCTAGTTATGCTACATTGAGATCCCTTTATGTAATGTCACTTATTACTGTTAGAACCATTAACCAAAAAGGACTAAATAAGCATAATTTCTCTTTCCTGGGATATTGAAAGCAAATCTCCTTATGCTTGTACTTCTTCCAAATATACAGGAATAGTTCTACAAAAAAAAGAGGCCAGTAAGAAGATTTGTGTGTATTTTTATCGTTGCATAATAAGTTGCACTCTACAAAGCCATTTTTAGTGAAGAAGCAGGTACAGAATAGCTAGAGAATTTTAAAACTCTCTAGTTATTCCACACTTCTTCACATAGCCACGTCTGGGGAATGGCCAAATAGTTTTTGCTCTATTTCTGCTCATGATACTATCGTGTAAAAAGGGATGAGCTCCCCAACAGAGCCTGTTGAACTGCAATGGTATGATTTGCTAATGGCTGTGATCTACAAGTAAAACTAATGAACATAATGAAACCACACATATTCTCTGCTATTCACTACATAAGTAATGGAAGTAATTACTTTCAATTTCTGGTCACTGCTAGCACAACATACAGGTCCTTGAAGATAGCAGACTCATTCTTATGCTGCATCAGTCTCAGAGAGGAACGTGGCCACATTATCATTTGAAGAGGCCTAACAATGGTTGGGGGATATATTGAACTGCTACTTGTATATCTAATAGGCACACTGTACAGCATCAATAGATGAAATTGTTCGCATGTTTTTCTGTGAATACAAATATACTACTAGGAAGAACGTCAAACAAATGAGAGCTGAAATAATAGTCGATACACAAAAGATGAATAAGAACATGAACCACTCACAGAGTAAAATGGACAAAGTAAGAGACTTTGTAGATGTAAAACTGCATAGTAAGCAATATAGTTAAAGCCTCTAAAAACTACTGGCAGCTGGGAGCACTACAGAACAAGCTCACTTAGATCCCTAGTAGGGCAGAAAAGCACGACACTGCTGTCTGATGAACTCTCCAGTAGCCTCAGAGCCAGCACTGACAGCGTCTGGAGGGATAACGCAGAGCCCTCTTCAGCTGAAGGCATGTCATGGTTTGATGCAGGACTCGAGATTATTGTAGAATTCTTTGAAGCTTTCCAAAGGGCTCAGCAACTCCCCAAAGGAAAGCAACTAATAAACACCACAGAATTGATCAAAGACATTGTTAGCTTTATGGCTGATGTAGCTTTATGAGAGAGGATATGACAACTCTAAGTGGTTTATAGCAGAATTATCTGCAGGGGCAAATGAAGATCTGATATGAAAGAAGTCTCTGATTAAAAACATCACGGGAAGGGAAAAGAGATTGCATAAAAAGATAAGTCTCTTTTTCCTGTTTGTGGACATAACATTGAAAATTCTCACTTGCTAAATTGGTAACGGCCACAGCTCTTTTGGAAGTTGTATAACTATCATGGCAAATGCTGCTTTTATTTCAGACTGAAATTGTTTCCTGTAAGCACGGAGGAACCCAGACCTCTCTCTGTACCCAAGCCAGGAACCTCTCTAAGGCATAGCACTTTGTCATGAAGATGCATCCTAGGATGTTTGTATTGAATTCCTCTATGGAAACAGGGAGAATTCAGTCCATAGTTTAGAATGATTTCAGAAGGAAAAGATTTTTCTTCATATCTCTTCACAGTTGGAAGAAGTGTTGAGAGTCTGAATCTTCGGTTATAGAGCTCCTGAATGTAACAGTCAAGCAGGACACAAAAACAGCAGAGTATAATTCCAAAGAAACTAAGGCTGTTAAACCTGGAGAGTTTAGATTTAAGTGACAGAAGGAAAATCTAGAAGCACTAGGCCCTGAAAAGAAGGTCACTTCATTCAGATCCTACCCTTTTAAGCCAACAGTTTCAAGGCAATGGGTGGCAAGAAAAGTTGATCCATATTTTTTGTAGAAATCAGGACACATTAAGAACTACTTAATCTGAAAAGCAGGTGCTTTTTCAGCTGAAGAGATTTACAGGTTACGAATATTTTTAGAAATACCGTGTATTTTTGAGATGCAAACACTACACCTAACCTGGAGATAGGATGCAAAATTATATCTGATCCGTGAAGAGTGGCAAAGCTAACCCTGTACAAATCTTTAAAACATGCCAAAAAGGACTCACCACTGTAGCTTCTTAGGGTCTTACTCATGCTGCCACCCTGTGACAAGCAACAGTAAATGCAAGAAAAAAGTTCCACAGAAAAACCTATTATCAAAATACTTCTGAAATTCCTTCCCATCTTTTAAGCTTAGAAGAAAGTCTTGCATTAAACATAATACTTCAAAATATAATGCCTTAAAGGGCTGTGTAATTGCTTTATCATTTTCACAGGGATAAACTGACACTTCTCCTAATCTCTATTACAGAAATTGTCACAAAAGGAAGAAAAACTACTAAATAGGTCAAGCTAATAAAAGCCTATTATGGATCCAGTGTGATTTTTTTTTTTTGTCTGCTATAACAGTGTAACAGGCAACATTTTCTTGAAACACCTTGCCTTGTGGCAGTGTCAGAAGATTAAATTGCTTGTCCTTAAAATGCTTTTTTTTTTTTGTGAAAAAGTACCCGTAACACATGAAATGAGATGGAACTGGACTCTAAGGAATACCTACACATTAGGCTGAACACTCCTGAAAAGAGAAGCATAGAAGCAGTTACTTCAAGTCAAATTTAACTGAATATTCTTAAGGTATTTTAATTATTCCTAAAGGTAATAAATCCTAGAAAGGTAAGTGTTTCACAGGACTTGGTTTTTTTTTCCTATGGTGACAAGGTACCAAGTTTATCCTGTGAAACAGGACTTGACAGCAATGCAGGTTACCTTCAAGTATCAGCACATTGGCAGTGATTCTAAAACAGAAGGAAAGGGACAAGGGGTGTAAGAGATTCAAACCATATAGCAGGTTTTGTCTGTACCTTACAAAGTCATCAAAATCTTCACTGGTTGCAAAGAGATCTGGGCAATAGAGGGGAAAAAAAAATGCAAGCAACAATTTTTCGGAGAACATCAGGACAAACTTAATGACAAGTACCCACCTTGTCTTACAAGGTCATGATGCCAGATGCCCACTGGGCATGTTCTCTTGAGAGGTGACAAGCCCTCGGACCAGATCTCTAGACAGGCAACCTGAAAACACAGCTGGAGCATGCCTTTGGGACCACAGAGGATGTCACCTGCCTGAGTGTGCCTGCCAGCTCCACATACAGCACAGTTCAGTAGCTTAATACACTCCCCGGGATTTTCAGACTGGCAGCTGCAGGCAGTCTGCCTTCCAAAGCAGTCACATGAATGGAAAACGAACAGATCACAGACCATGCTGTTCTCTTATAGCTGTCTGTCATAAGACTATATGGACAGAGTCATTGAGTCTATACCTTATTTGAGAAGAAAGATTGGCAGTTAGCCTAGTGGAGTCAAACCAGACTGAACAGTCTGTAGGTATTTTCACTTGCACTGAAGACAGAAATGTTCAAACTCCACAGCCACTAGCCGGGACTGAAAAAGAAAGGAGGTGGGGAAGAAGCACAGATCATAGATGGAAGATGCTCAGGCAACTGCAGAAATACTGGAGGGTTTATTTTTAAAAGTTGAGACAAGATAGATTAACTACAAAGTCTGGCTTGCACATGGCACTGGTTAAGGAGAACCTCCTGAAAGATGGAATCATTTGCCTGAAAATTTCCACCCTCTTAGGAGGAAGAGGGTGAGGTATATTGAGTAATCGAAATAGATTAATAAAGTGTTAGAAAATGAAATATCCATCAGTTTGCACAAAAGGATATTTTGCATGTTCAAAGGCTGTCATTTCCAAATTCGTATCTCTTGCTTATTACTCCACCCAGGCAAGAAAGGCCCAATATAGAAACAGGTAAGACAGTGGAATCTCAACACAGAAACATTTTAAGCAGCTCACTCAGAAAGAAGCAGGGCTGAAAGTGGGTTTTTGTCATTAATTTGATTCCAGGCATGAAGGCTTAAACTTCATGATGTCCAGGTAAGAACCTGCTCATAGACAATGTGTGGGCTGGGTTAAGAGCTGTTCACTCATTGCTGAGGCTATTAGTCCTACTGCAGTCACTGCAACTAAGACTCCCAGAGTGACTTAATACCTTCCGGCACTTCCACGGTTTATCTTTTGGTATCAGCTGATTAACTGAAAGCCCACTGTTTAGAAGAGGAATACATTTTCCTTGGGGAGTGAAGAAAAAGGGACAGAACCACATCTAGACAAAGAGACAAACACCTACTGTTAAATTCCCCACACAGTTCTAAAATTAAAGCCTCAAATTCCTAATGAAAACAAGCCATTAGAGAGGAAAAAACCCCTAACAAGTAAAAATGTATTTCATACAAAATATTAGACCTTTTTATTCAGAAACCTGTACACAGGTAGATGTTAACAGGTATCATTGAGTGGGGACAGTCACAGAAAAATGTGATTTAGCAGCAAAAGACGCCTAAACTTCTTAAGCCATATATTAGTACAGTATTTTATATTAAACCAGTTTCTCTAAAACTTATATTTACCTGGTTTTCACCTACCCAGAACAAAAGCGTTTGAAGGCTAAGAATATCCTTCCAGCACTTGAAGGAAGCCTATAAACAGGAAGGGGAATGACTGTTTACAGGGGTTGATAGTGACAGGGGAATGGTTTTAAACTAAGAGAGGGAAGATTTAGGCTGGATATTAGGAGGAAGTTTTTCACTGTGAGGGTGGTGAGGCAGTGGCCCAAGTTGCCCAGAGAAGCTGTGGATGCCCCATCCCTGGAGATGTTCAAAGCCAGGCTGGATGGGGCCCTGGGCAGCCTGCTCTGCTGGCTGGCAACCCTGCCCACAGCAGGGGGGTTGAAACTAGATGATCTTTAGGGTCCTTTTCAACCCAGGCCATTCCATGATTATTTTATTTTACCTATTCCTCAGGTGTCATTTCTCTTCAGGATATTTCGGCACTGAAAACAAACCTAAGAAGAGGCTGACTGAGATAAGCATGAACAGTCCAGCTCCTCATTGATGATTGTAACACACACAGGGTTCCTCTTACAGCAAGGTAATGTGATATGAAAGTGAGGGCAAGGAAAAAAAAAAGGTATAAAAATCAAAACACACAAAAAAGAAGTGACTGTGCTACAATTTTTCACAGTAAGAACAAAATTAACAAGGATTAACAAAATGTCCCAAACTAGGTCAACTTCAAGAGCTAAAAACTCAGAGTCAAGAACATAAAGCATCCAAAAGTTTCAGCTTATCAGAAATAAAAAATAACCCAACAGATTATAGCTTTCAACCAGTCTGGCAACTCCACAAGACAGTCTTTTCCCACAAGGTTTGACTCCAAACTTGTACAGAAATGTGATAACACCCCAGCCTAATCCTCCTGTGCTGCCATTCCCAGTTGCAGAACAGGAAAGCCAAGGGGATGAGAAATGACTGCCCAGGCAACACGCTGATCTTCAGAAACAAGTGTCTGCATGTCTGACACACTATGGGCAGCGTGCATCACAAAATATGTGATAGGTCATTAATAATCAGCCTTTGATTAAAGCTTTAATCTTAATTTGATTAAAGTTTTAATTTAAAAATAGCTTCTCTTTGAGCATTTGCTGTACACACTTATTCAGCAGCATTTGGGGCAAAAAGATGCCTCAGAAGCAATCTCAGCAGACTCCCTAAGGGAGAGATGTAGTTGCCCATGATACGTCTGCCTCCACGCTTGGCTACACGACCAGCCTTACAGCCTGAAAACTCCTTATTTTAAAACTGTTTCCTTTTCCGGTATTTTCCCTCTAAGGTCAGATACACACCAAACCTCAGTAGGAAGACAATTCCACAAGTCAAGTTTTCTTTACAATTTGCTATTTTAGTTTGAATTTGCTTAAACTGTGTACCAAGCAAAGTGAAAATTTTATATACCTGCACCCCCAAAAAATGTACCGGTGAGGGATAGCCTAAGGGAGCCCTCTCATCTCCCTCAGATTTTTTAGTACTTTTAGCATTTAAGTTTTTAGTACCATTTACTCCTGACCATGTGACATCGTAGCAGCTCTGGGCTATGCAGTTCCCTAGACAGTAGCTAAGCATTTAGTGGTACTAAAATACCACTTCTACATGGTGCTTGATGTACTGGTTTAAGTACTTAATTGGTACTATGTTCAATAGTTCAAAAAACAAGAGAGCAAAAACAACAAAGTAAAGCTAAGATCAGTTTCACAGCATCCTCTGGGGAAATAAGTTGCCCCAGGGTTTTTTTGTTCATTCCTTTTTTTAAATTTTATGGCGGTTTAGTATGGTTCATTTTAGTTTTAATTGTCGCAGAATACGTGTTTTATATATGAGCCACAGGAGCTCAGCAGGGAATACAGGATCACGTAGTTTGGAAGGGAACTCTAGAGGTAACCTAGACTGACAGCAAGGCCACCATGAAGGTAAACCATGCTCTAGACCCATCCCCAAACTGGCCAAGTCAGTGCCCTGGTTCGGGAGTCAGCACCAGCCAAACGTGGCACTGGCCACACTCTTACTTTAAGTACTGTTACCTACATACTTCCAACCATGCTGGTGTAGCAAATCATGCAGGCTGGAGAGCTCTCATCAGAAAGGATACAGGTGGCCACATATATGCTTTTTTATAGAAAAGCACATATAGTTAAAGCATTCTAATATTCTTCCACTGTCTCAAGGGAAGAAAAAAACATCAAAAGACTTTTATCTGTACTGGTAATGCTACCTCTACAAACCATTATAAGACCCATGAAACCTCAAAATGCTTCTCTGAGCAACTTTGCTTAGAGAAGTTGGACGTTATGGATTTTGCCTTCTCCTTCAGCTCAGCAAGTTTCAAATTCTAGTTTTGAAACTATATCAATGTTGGGTATTTACATTAAAAACTGGAAGCCTGGCTCCACACATTTTAAGCTGACAGAGCCATTCAAGAAAATAAGGCTAAATAGCCATTGTTATTAAAATAATATATATTAAACTAAATGAACTTTATCTCCCAAATGAAACACCTTGAATGAGCTAAGAGATAGACAGAGTTCTGAATAATGGATTCAATATTTTTCTTTTAAGAGGAAGTCAAAATGCTTATATCCAGCTGATAAAAACCTTTTCTGTCTATTTGAATACCTAGAATGTTTCTTGATTTATGATTTTTGTATCATTGCTAGTTTTGCTGGAAAACCTTACAAAATTTCAGTGTCAACAGAAGCAAAAAAAAAAAATTTCCAAATATATGGAAAATAATTTTTCAAACAGCTAGAATCTTTCAAACAAGAATCGTCTACTTTTATGTTTTTACAAGTATGCAACACCTTTTTCCTTTTTGGTAAGGGAGCTGCAAAGAATATTTTTTATATGCAAAGGAATTTTCCATTGAAAGGTCAGCAAAGGATCCAGAAGGTATCTTATAAAAAAAACAAAAATAAATCTTGCTGAGAAGGTCAGACAAGAGACTTGGCTTGGCTAGTACAATGAACCATGGTATCCAATTTCACCTATTGCTTCTTTCCTTTTCCTTTATTTCTGTGTTTTGTAATGGACTACCATTAATACTTATGTAGCACAAACAGAGCAAATCTTTTTCTTCTCAATTTCTCCACATTCCAGAAAGACCAGAGTAAGGGAGATTTTTTTCATGCCTGGGCGAACACCACCTGCAATACAACATCTTGCTGCAGCACTTGGATATTTTTATCTCTGCACAGGTAGAGCAATCCTTGAATGTATAATGAGTACATGGGAGGGTGGGGAATCTGTACAAGGTTGTTTTTCTATCAGTTTTTTTCTTGTTTCCCAATAATGCGGTTACCCAGGCTACAAAAATAAATAAAAGTTTTCCCTGCAATCCTTATCCAAAGTAGGAATCACATCACAGTTCTATTACTTGATTTTTAAGAACTATTAAACGGAAGAAACGAAGCATAGACAACACAATAGGCAACACTCGAAAGTGACAAATTTCACAATATCACACAATAAGGTGTAGTAAAATGTCTCTAACTTTTTGTATCTTTTTTTGTCTAACCTCATAATGCTTTACATAATACATACAAATTTGTCAAGATTTTCGGAGGTTTTGGGGGATTTGAGGTTTTGGGGTTTTTTGTGGTTTTGTTTGGGGTTTTTTTTGGGGGGGGGGTTTAGGTTTGTTTTGGTGTGGTTTTTTAGTTTTCTTGGTTTTGTTTGGGTGTTTTTTGGGTTTTGTGTTTTGTTTTTTTTTTTGGGGGGGGGGATTGTGGTTTTTTTTTTTTCTTTAAGGATGGCATAATGCCACCATACAACATACCTTGTAAAATCTTTCAGTCAGTAGCAATGAGAGAAAATTTAAGACTACACAGGACAGGTAAATAATTTTTAAAAACTGAATTTTAAATATGTAATTAAAAGAGAGACATAAAACTATACAAAAGTTATTGTTACCCCTTTTTAGCACAATACTTAGCTCAAGGTCATACGATTTACTATAGTTGCACAAAGAAACCGATCCAATTACTTGTTTTTCAATGGCAACTATGTTCATTTAAAGGAAAAGACACTTTTTACAGGGCTTTACAATTGCAGGTTGTTTTATTCCTCCTCTATTCCCTTTTCCATGGAATTCTGTGTTGTTTCTTACTCTTCCTCAAACATGTACATGCTATTTCAATAATACTGTTTCAAAGCCCAGAAGCACAGCCTAGGTTCTTAACTGATCCTGAAAAGAGATATTGTAATGAGACAATCCTATCCTGGTTCTGCTGTGTAGGTGTATTTTTAACTGTTTTTAACACTCATCCTGAATAAATAATGATGTCACCCTTTTCACTTCAAAATTTTATCTGAACCCAGTCATAACTATTGCAGATGAGATCCAGAAAAACAGGGGTTCTTGTGGGGGCAGGGGAAGAGAAAAAAAGATTAAATTATAAAATAGGAGGAAAAAGAAAAAAGATTATTGTATTAAGAGACCCATATTTCCTACATATAACATTGTTTTCTTTAAAGCTCTAAAATCTCACTACTATGCCTTCAAATACTTCTATGCTTAACCAAGTATGGGGTCACAAAATATGTCCTATATGCATAGAGAGGAGTGAGAATAAAACACAGCAAGACTATGAGAACTCTTAAGAAAAGCAGATTAAATTAGAAAAAGAAAATACTGAATTGGTCTCTGAACTATGTGGAGTAACCTGAAACTAGTGCAGTGTAATTGTGGGTTTTGCAGCAAGTCACAATAGGTGACAGGAATACTCTGAATGAATCATGCTGGAGGACTGGGCTGCAATCCTCATGGTAACAGAGCTGCAGGTAAAATGGCAAGTCAAGAACAAATATCAGACAGCATGTTTGCAGCTGTTTGGTAGATGCAGGAGTACCAGATAGCTATTAAAATGTAGGACTGTCTCAAAGACATTATTGCTAGACAGAACGTATGGACAGAGTCACCTGCTCAAGATCACCCAGCAACCCTGGAGACACACACAGTAACAGGACTTGGGTCTCCCAGAGTCCCATTTCCTTATCATCAAAAGAAGCTACCACTAAGAAGTTAGTAACAAGAGAAACAGTACAAAAAATAAAGAATGTTATGAAGGTTTTCAGAATTTTCCTTTAATGTTTCTTCTCTTCCCACTCCCTACCCTCCTTTGTATCCTGAACAATTCTTTCAGCTTTGGAAAACTTAGAGAATAATAAATGGGAAGTGTAGTTTCATGTTTTACTAATTCTTCTAGAATTTCCTTTGTCAGGAAGTATCAGCAGAGTACTAGAGATTGGAGAATGAGAATTGGAGAATTTAAGGCAATAGCAGGGAAAGGGATTCTCTATGAACAAACACAGAATAATTTACACTTTGCAAACAAGATCACAGACTACATCCAAGGAAGAGTTCTAGTTTACATGGAGTCAAAAGCAAGCATTTAAGAGGTAAAATAAGACTGAGAGAGAAAGAGGTCCAGCTACATCAAAGTTAGATATTTTATTTCTCAAAAGATAAGTACTGGGATATTTCAGAGCTGAGAAGGTCCTAATGGAATAGAATTCATGAATACCGCTTTACTACACATATAGACATATATATATGTTTTTAAGTTAATACATAGGAGTAAATATGAAAATAGAACTAAGAAAAGCTGTATTCTGAAAAAGCCAATCATCAAATTATATCAGAAAACTGAAGTGAGAAGTGAGGAGAGGGGATTGGAGGGACGGAGGAGGAAAAAATATCAGAAAGGAGAAGAAAAATGCTTAAGGCAGAAGATATGTTGTATATCAAGCCACTCATATTAAAAAAAAAAAAAAAGAAAAGCAATTCCTCATACATGACATAATGAAGGAGAAGAGCTAGTGCCACAGAAGGATTGCCAGCTCCTCTGGGAGGGAATGAACAGAAGAATTAGGGAGTGCAGATGTTGAAATCACTAAGTGAGAGAATCTTATTTTACTTTTCACCTACAAGAAATGGGATTCTATTCCAGTTACCTTTCTTTTTAGGCAATTAAACAAGGAAACGAAAGCCATCTTTCAATTCTAACCTCCTACCCACCAAGGAGAAAAAGTAGAAATCGGCAAAGTACATACACTTTTGCAGTTAAAATAAATTGCAGCTTGACTTAATGTGAAGCCATCAAGGAGATTTATAATTACTCTTTGTATTTAAACTGTTGCATTTTTCCAGTCTAAAGAACATTGCACCCTCTAACATTCTACACCTCTTTTCCAACAGAATACAGTCTAATTACAGATTACAGTCTCATTACTGTATATGACTATTGTGAATATCAAAGAAAATTTCCAGACTGCAGATTCCATCCTTCTGCAATTTATACAATAGTCAGCATTCTAAGTACTGGCTTAAAGGCTTGCAAGGTGGCATACAATCATAGCAGACAGACCTACTCACACGTCCCAGATATACGTGGAAATTATTTTTTTACTTGCGTGTACCTTAATTCCCTGCCAGTCCAGCAGCAATTCTTTTCCTCAGTTTTTGTCTTTACATCATTTCTCATCAGCAGTCATGACTTTAGCCCTAGACAGTCACAGAATCAGCTATTCTTTTCCAATATCTGAGCTAATCAACACTTTATGCAAGTACTCCTCATTAAAAGAACACACACCATTAGCAAAAACCACCTTATTTCAGACACGAGACTACTACAGAAGTGCCATTCATATCAACAAGCAAAGTAACTTCCATCTGCGTTTGCCTCAGTTGCTCCTGAACTGACGTGAATTCAAGTGTTGTGGTATTTAGTTGACTCTTAAATGAGATTAAAATAATAATGTTAATCCTGCAATTACCTTGTTTTCATCCAAGTTCCTAAGCCTTTGTAAACAGATGCTGTATTATCCAGACTTCAAGACTGTTCTTTTTTGAAAGCATTGCTACTATATGGAAGTTACAGAAAATTGACCTATTCATCATTCATCAATACATACTAGTAAGTTATATTTGATATAATTTTATTAAAAAAAACACACACCACAAAACTAAAAACACTGCACGAAAAAACACACCCCACAAAAGCAAATTTTAAACACTACTCGTCATCAAAACTTCCTTTTTAAGTTGCAGACAGTAAGCATAGTTTTCCACATCTTTATAAATATGGAATCAGACATATATCAGAATTGATTTGCACAACGTCAATCAACAGGTCATGGGCAAAACCAGGATGATAGGTTTTTTGGAGGCTTCTAAAGCAAAAAGGAGCATTAACTCAATGTAATGATTGCACCAACTAGCCAACAAACATACTGATATTTCAACCAGTAACTAAAATGTGAAAGGATCATCTCTGCCAAATTATAGTCGTCCTGTAATTCCTAAAAGCTTTGCTTTAAGCAAGTGAAGTTCAAGCAACACAAGTACAGTCTGTCCAGATTTGTCCTCGTAGTCACACCAGAAAGTCATCGGTTTTTCCTAGACTCTTGATAGGAAGATATCAGATAGGCACAGAAGATTCGTGGGAAGAATGGAAATTGTTTACTTTTCAAGACACTATTTGTTAGGTTGGGCATTTTACTGAAGATTCTTGACAAGATCTGAGTTAGCAGCTGGTTTTGTCTGATAAATTATCTTCAGAATAATTAGAGTTTTCAGTTATACAACTCCTGTATATTTACAAAACAAGATAAATAAACAGCAAGCAGTCAGATAAATATGGTCATACATGAATAATTCTATATACTAACATTTGAATTATTCCAACACATAAGTATGGGTCCCAGTCCCACATATAATGCCATTTTATACCATCCTTTTTCAGACTAAATTCCCCAGACATCTTGTAACGTTGAGGAAGTTCTACTGAACAAACATATATTTACATTAATAATGTGCTTAAGGTGGACTGCACAGGATTAGTGCCAAGTTATGAATGTAGTTGAACTCTATTCCTGTTAGACTGGGGCTGTACAGAATAAAAGATTTCAGCAGAGCAAATGTCAAATTTTAAAGAAATGTTAATGCATTCAATTTTTAAGCATTTGGGAAGCCAAATACAACAGTCAGAATCATGTCATTATTAATACTCAGTTTAATTTCAGATGCCTTTCCTGAATTTAAATTTAGATTTCTTAGCACATAATTTCCTCTCAATTTTAGTTCTTGGCAAAAGTTTTGAAATCATGTGATACTCATACATTTCAAAAACAGCAAACTTGACTTTCTGACTGTGGTTTACGTATTTTTTAATATGAAAATTATTAATAGATTTATCAAAAATAATTACCAGAATACAGATATTGACTGAATATCATACAAATATATTCTCCAATTGTATTAAACTACAGAGGAAAAAAAATAACACTTTCTTCAGTCAATCTGCTGCCTTGCTCTCAATGCATTCCATTCCTCTTCATCCAACTCCCTTGACATGTCCCTGTTCTCACCTTTAGCTGTTTTTAAACAGACTGCAGTAGCTTCCCAATACTGACTCCTCCCCGCAATTGGTATTGTCAGAAAGATGCTGTAAACTTGCCTCCCCTGCTATAAGAGCTTTACATTTAATTATGGAGGGAAACCCACCTCCTTCTTCACTCCACCCCTCCCACTTTCTGAACATGCCATCCAAGGCACAACTAAGTATACTGGCTGTTCCTGGGGAAATAATCAACTCCTTACAATAATGTTCACAACGTGTAAAGTGCACCAGTAGATCCTAGTGTATTTATTCTTCCTTTTAAAGGTTCAAACATCATAATGTAACAAAAAGATAGTTTTAAGAACAGCACCTGTATTTGCATAACCTTCCCCCATTTGTATGTATTAAAGAGTTATTAAGCCATTACTCATTTTATTTCTGCATATTTTTCTCCAGTTGACCAGATCCTCACGGCTGCATTATGATTGCATCTGCTCAAGGCACTGAAAAAATACATTAATGGTAAAAATTTCCAAAGGAAAAATGCAATGACTATAAACAAGTGGGAACACAGACAAGGACAGAGTGAGAAAGTACACACAGAAAATACATTTTTATGGTAATTGCAATATAGACAGAAATAACCAGCTACCCATAAAGGGATAAAGAAAATTGTCCGATTCCCAACTTAACTGCATTTGATATTTGTGAATTTGACTCTGTAACGAGTCTTATTGGCTGGACACCTGGGAGAAAATCAGAAAAGGTTAGAGAAAGTCTGAAGGATCTAAATGAAATAAAATAGAGCAGAACTGTAGTTATGTGGAAAATGGATAATAAGAAAGATGTACCAGGGTGGGGGGGGGGAAGCAGAAATCTATACGGGAAAGAAGAAAATGTTTGCAAAATTGAAAATTACTTTCTAATATCAGCATAGCGTATCCCTTTGTATTCAGAGCACAGGAAGAATTAATTCTCTGGCAAGAAAGGGTTCAATTTCATTTGCCAGCACAATGCCATATGGAGATATTGCCGACTACAGATACCAAATATCAACAGCAGAAATAAGGGGTTTCTATCAATTTTGTAGTTATTCAGGACTGTTACAGGATATAATTTATCTTTTTTGTAGTGAAAAAAGTTTTATTTTAAAAGTGTGTTAAAATTGATGCTTTTCAGCTCTCTGAACTGATCCATTCCATGTACTTGGTTTTACTTCCATATCCATATGCTAACGCTGTTCTTCACCACCTGATCCTCTCCATATGCTAAACACTTTGTTGCTCCTGATACAGGCAATTTCAAAGTTTAGAAATCTAAGGAAAAAGGCAGTATTACCAGGTCCATTTTGGAAAAGTTAGGCAAAGATGCCTCTGTTTGGGGGCAGAGTGAAATCCTGCTTGCGTTTTTAACTTTTAGTTCAAGGCTTCTGGCATTCTGGATTAAATCCTACCAGCACTACCAGGTCCGGATTTGTATGTGTAAAATTACTGGTTAAACTAATGTCATGCTTAAGGTCTTCACTGAATTTTGGCCACCAAGATTGTGTGGTGTAAGCGGACCATCAAGAAAGTTATCACAGACCTAGGATAAGAAGCCAGGTATACCTGAATCTCAGTCTGCTGCCTTGATTTTAATAGGAAAATTGAAATTTGAGTTGGCCAGCACATTCCCCACCCCTCACCCTCCCCGCAGTGTTTTTCATGGAAAGTTCCAGGGGGATGTCAGAACTCATCTTTACTTTTACTGTGAAATTGCATTGCAGTTGGTAATGATATGTGGAAGTCTGAAGTGTGAAGTGAGTATCCAGATATTTTTTTTTATCATGCCATCTACAGTATCATCTTTCTTGTACTTTGTTGAAGAAATGTCAGAAGATATTGTGAAAGGCATGATGTGCATAGGGGGTAATAAATCCGTTGAATGCATATAGTCAATGGCTGCAAGTCATAACATAAAGCTTTACTCTTAGCCTCTTACCAGTTTTCATTATCAGTGAAAATTTCTATTAATGTAATATGATAGCATCATGTACAAACAGCTCAGCAGTCATACATTTTGCACAGCTGTCATAAAATGATAGTCATTCAGCTTCAAGGTAAAGCTGAAGTTTGAATATTCCTGCTTTTCATCTTTGAAGCTTTGTCGCTTTAGAAGATAAGTATCTAATTTTGTGACCAATGATGTGTTCCCGATACGTCAAATTTTCATATCCACAGTATGTAGATCCTTTTTTATGTCTTGAAAATTAGTGACATATATTGAATAGACAAACATTAAAATATGACCTAAAGGAACAATAGGTACACCACATGCTGTGGCCCTGACCAAAGTTTTCATAATGCCTTCCGAATAGCATTTCTTTTTCCACAGTGCTTTTATCTAACAGGCTAGCAATACTGCAACTGCATAATTTTGACTCCTGCTTTTCAGGAAAGCAAGTCAAATCCTTGTTGATGTATAAAAGCATGAAGAAGCTCATTGACAGCTACTGTAGAACAATTTAAAGTAAAAACAGATGATAAGACATAAAGCCTTCTACTAGGTGACAAATTATTTCTGTACAATACTAAGTTAAATTAAGATACTGTGGCCAATGAAGATAGTAAAAGCAAATGGGTAGTGAAGCAACTGGAAGCTGAAGGGTTTGGTTTAGCCCTAGATTAGAAGGAAAATTCCTGGGTTACCATGGCAAGTTAAAAAAAAAATAAAATAAAAAAAAACAAAAACACAACTTCTCCCATTCGTGCAATCAAGCTAGGGGAAATTACTCTAGACTTCGTACTTACAAGAACAGTTACATACTCCTGTTGTGAGAACAGGAGTGTCTGTGGAAACAGCTCACCTCAATATTAAATGGCAGAAAGTTCAGTTTGGGAGCCTGTAATGTTAATGCAAACTATTCTAAAACAATGTGTCAGAAAGCGTTGAGACCTGATGAAGCAACTAAAAGACAGTATAATACTGTCTACAACTGGGGCCTAAGAGAGGCCAGCCATGACAAATGGTGAGGTTACAGAGAAGAGGAACCAAGGGTATTTATGGAAGTGCATAGTAGGAGAGGTGACAGACAGCAGTTGTAAGCTCAAATGGGAAGTTCCAGCTTAATCATGTAACTTAAGTAGACTTACGTTGACCTAAGTAGTGTCAAGCACTGGAACAAAAGAAGTTGTGATATATCTGTCCCTGAAGGTTCTCAAGATCAGTCTCAAAATAGACCCAAGAAATCTGCATCAATTTCAGCATTAACCTTGCTTTGAGCAGGAAGCTGAGTTAAAAGACCTAAATCTTCTTCAAGAATTATTCTGTGATTCCAGAAATTATTCAAAACAGAGTTCCATAGTGGAAGAAAGTAAGACAGTTGTACAAAGGGGGGAGATGAGAGGTTCCTTCCAGAACCAGTTTTGCCGAGTCATTAGTACCAAACACAAAAGTCTCCGTTGTAAGAGTACAATTGGAATTTTTAAATTCAGTATCACTGTATTCAGAAGAACATTAATCAGAGGAGATCTGCTCAACTTGAACATTATAGAGGAACAGTGTTAACATAATATATAATCTGCCACCTGCACAAAATTCAGGGAAACCAGTCAACTCCACATTTTGAGTACACCAAAGGAAAACATTTAATGAATGAGAAGCTCAAAAGTAATTTC
>NW_010110475.1:0-11426 GCF_000699245.1 Pterocles gutturalis | reverse complement strand
TCCTAAAAACTAAGAGCAAAGATTGAATAAGGCAACTGCTGTCAGCCATACATATAAGCCAGCTAACTCATGAACAACCAACAGGATCCAGAATTTAAGCCCTGATATGCTGAATTATACACACATACTTCTCACATCATATCCCCAATCTTATGGACAAGATTAGGTCACCACATTATTTGTCTTGTTAATGAACATGTAAACAACTTTTTCTTGCATCCTTTTCTTCCTTAACTTGGGAAAAGGAAAATAGGAAAAACAGTAATAGCTACCTTTTTAAGTGTCTCCTGTACTGCAAGCTGGTTTATACAAAACATTTGGCATCAGTCTCTGAAGAAAACATTTCTCTCTAGAATATTTGCTCATTTTAAAACAGAAAGGTTCAAATACAAGATAAATAAGGTGGTTCAGAAAGAGGACAACAGGGAGAGAGAGATGAAGAAAACAATAAAACGTATTAAGGAAGGCAAAAGCAAAACACAGGAGTAGGAGCAAGTGCTCTGAGAAACAGAATGCTTTATAATATTTCAGAAATTGTTTTGGTCACCCTAATGAAATGTATTGGTTTAACGCTTTACAATTCTTTCAGGAATCTTAACAGAAAAAGTGGCTAGAAACAACTACCTGTCAAACACTTTCCTGATTCAGAGTCATTGCCAGAACTTATATGCCTTGATTACTCTATCCAACCAGCCAAACAGGCTCTGCCTAAAAAGGCAAAAATTCAGCATAAGTATTGCTTAGGAAGAACTCTTCTCAAGAGTAAGAAGAGTTAAAAACAAACTTTACTAAATTGCTTGTAGCAAAGCACTAGAATATGTGGCAGGTACATAAGAAACAAACCAGGAGTTTACACCTAATCAACCATTTCCCTCTTTCTCATTAAAACATCACGCTGCCTTCTAAGCCCTAGTGAAGCTCCATTACCTATGTGCTTCACAGTTACACTTAATATAAGAACATGTTGGGAAAAGGCAACCCTGCCGAAGTCTTATGATACAGTTGTAGGGACTTCAAGTCAAATAGATGAAGGCTGCTCTCAAGTTTAATCTGTTATATTTAATATAAATATATTAAATAGGTAGGATAAATAGAAGGATAAATATCCTTCTGTAATAAAAAATCCATATATTTTAAAAAGATCATTTGATTGTATGCTTATAAAGGAGAGGGGATTAAAAAAAAAAAGCATTCAGCCAACCCGTACAGCAGAAATGACAGTGTTTTATAACCTCTTTCTGCTCTAAGATTTGAAGGAATCCCCAGCTGTGTCTTAAGGAGATAAAGGCACAAAGCTTAACAGTGCATAGATACAGACATAAAAAAAAAACAAACTACAATTACTTTCACTGCTTATAGTCCAAAAGAAAAGATTACGTAGCTCATATTGCTAACATAACACAGTTCAACGAGATCTACACGGTGGCAGGTAACCTGTTCTGAAAAGCCATCTTGCAAGAGTTACACGCTACTCCACTTTTCTCTCCGTAAACAAAAACAACAACAAAAAAAATTGTTAGTAGGAAAAACTAATTCTTGTGTTTAAAGACCAGTTCTTGTTTATCTAACATGGATGTAGAGAACATATTTATTCTTCTGCATGTGAAGAATGTTGCCATACTTCAAGTTTTTACTAGTTTTGCTCAGGCACAGCTTGGCCCATGGCACTAAATCACTCTCCAGTGAAACAGACTTAGTTATTCTTCCTCTCTTCCCTCTCCCCTGCCCCATCTACATTTCTGCACACTTTCTTGCTCAGTACAAAAGGAAATACACTTTTGTTTGTTTGGGGTGTGTTTTGTTTGGTTTTAGTTTGGGCTTTTTTTTCCTGCTCCAGTTTCTAGCTTATTTGAGGGTTGTCTCCTTCACACGGAATATCTGCCTGCATCAGTCATTGAAAGGTTTTTTTGGAATTCAGGACTGGTTGTCCCCTGTCTATGCAACATAAGTATCTCACCTTTTAAGAGTTTCTACATTTTAGAACATTTCTAGTTTCATAAATATGGATTTTTCCATGTGCTTTATCATCCATGAGGTCCCCAGTCAATTCTCAGCTCTCTACAGAGATTAAAGATAGCGACATCAGCCACTTCACCAGAAGATAGGGCAGAAATGGGAGAATGTATCAGATTAGATGAATCTTTGAGGATAAAATATTCCTCATCCCCTCAGTACATTCACAATAGCCACAGATACCAGAAGCAACAAGAACACGTGGAGTCTGTGACTTCCTCTGCTGATGACTTCTGTAAATCAGCATCTTGATGCATCCATAATAGGTTACAATGAGTGGAGCTGACAAGGAAAAAACAAGTCAATAGAGAGAATAGCCCTTGCTTATAAAAAGTGCAAAAGGAATCAGTGTGAAAAGCAACACAAAAATGTGTGCTTCTAGCAAACAGGAAAACTCAGGTGTAACAGGAAGCTAGTGCAGGAGTTCAGGCTCTCAGAGCATCTATACAAGATGACAAATGTCTACTTACATAAATTTGTCTAGGAGTGGAAGCAACAATTCTGCCCACCTCTACCTCCAAAACTCTTGCTAAGGTAATCTGCTTTCTCACAGGGTTTTGAAAGAGTCTTCTGGAAAAAACGCATTTTTCCTGTGTGCACATCTTCCAGGAAATAAACTTGAACCTCATGTGCATGAAATTAAAATCATTCCTATACAAGGCATCCAACAAAGCATATTAAGTATTTCTGTCTTCCACTACAGCATCATCTTCACCTCCTCAACTGCAACCTCCTTCCTGAAAATTGCCTGGCACTGGGTATTGCTCAGGCATTCCTATTCTGAAGACACATTTAAAAACACACACGTGCACACACACCCCCCCAATAGCCTTTTTCAAGATTTGAATCCAGATTGTTTCAGATATACACCTATGCACCTAAAACTAACTTGACCACAAATTCAAATCTGTTTCTTCCTTCCCTCTCAAAGATCACCATTGATGAAATGGCCTTACTTTACCATTGTCTAACTAAACAATTTCCTTCTAAACTTGACTTCTATCTACTATCGACTCAAGTCTAGCTTGTTAAAACAATCCGAGATGCTCTGGATGCTGCTAAGATCCTGCTCAAGGCTGCATGAGACCAAGTCTCTTAGGCAGGAGGAATTTATGACAGCTTAAATCCTGTGCTCTATATTCTTCTATCTACTATTTTATTCCCAGGTTAAATTTGATATACTGGTTGTAACATCTGTACACTCCTATGTGAACAAGTCTGTGTCTCTTGACCAGCCATGACCTCCTCACGTCTTATATCATCACCCTCAGAAACAGTGCACTAGTTACCAACTATGAGATATATAACTCCATCTGTAAAGCCCTACGAGATCTAAGGGCTTGGTTTTTTTAGAAAGTACCTGTCCCTGGAATTCATCATCTCTGGAAAAACTTCCAAGACCCTTCCCAACATCTCTCCGACTATGATAAAAAACACCCACACAACACAACAAATCTTGCAATTATACTGTCATTCATTCCAAGAAAGTACTTAAGCCTTAGAAATGCACTGGAATGATGCTAAATAGGGTCACAAAAGCATCCATGCAATTTTGAGAAAACACTATACGTAGAAAAAGCAAAATGGAACTTCACAAGAGAAACGTAATAATCAACGTATTTCATTAAGACCCTTCAGTGAAGCGTCTACAGCAAGCTAAAATACAGTGTATCCTATCAATATATAATTCTTGTTGTACAATGTGTAACTACTTATTATCAGCAACAAAAAATTGTACCCTACAGAACAGTAATGACATTTGAAAGTGTAGAGTATTGATTAGCAGTTGCTCAAAAGTGAATCACCACTAGAATGCGGCATCTATTCATGGCTCTACATACCTTCACTCTCAAGATAATTTGCATGGAGACTGTCTCTTTTAACCTTGAAATGTAAGCATTTTCCAATACAGGATGTGAAAACAAACAACCCAGAAATGCATTAAGCAAGGGAATTAGCATTCATTTCCTTTCAAGGTCTGTTGTTTTCCAGTTGGATTGTCCACTCAATAACTTCCATATTAAAAGACATTATTGAAAGTGTAATGCATGTATCATAAACTTACTGGAGCCATCTCATATTTCTATTACGTACTAACAATAGAACATATTTACTTTTAATAATATAACTAAGAGGATCATGCTGTGCTTTCAAAACCCATAAAATATTGCAAAATACAGAGTGCTGATAGCAGAAGAGCATGAATTCACCATGGCTTAAAACAGGGCTTTCCTTTTAGTTGAAGAGAAATATAAAGCATAATGATTGATATTCAGGCTGATTTAGACTATTTTTTAAAACCATTCCCAACACCAAGAAATTATTCCTGCCATAACATTCAAACAGGAAACAAGAGTAAGACCACAGATAATTCAAGGCACAGTTCTGACTTCATTGAAGGCAAATAACATTTTCCAATACCTCCGGAGAAGGCAGAACTTTGTTACAAGAAAAAAGCAAAAATTCTTCTCTGTTATTGAGAAGGAGAGAGCACACTACTGAAAGTTTGATAGCACTGTGATATTTTCCTCTAAAGATCAATATGGTACCTGAAAATTGGTATTGGACCCAGCAGGTTTTTCCATGTAATACATTAGTAACATATGAATGTGTTTGATCATTTTTTCTCTTGAACAAAGAAAAATTAAAATATCTATCCGAAAGAATTTACACCTTTATGTCTGCAGATAACAACATTAAATACTTCAAACACACTGAAATTCTCCATAAGTAGTTTAGTATGGAGAATAACCTTGTGATTCATGTAGCCCAAATATCTGTAAGAATTAAAGAGGATGGAGGTTCAAGCTCTGCAAGTTCCAAAACATAATTTGCATTAATCATCAGAATTAAAGTGATTTAAGCTTATCAGATGTGTATTTTTTTTTTAATGTTTTATTTTAATTCAGTGCTAGGAAACACATAACCCAGACTTCAGGAGTTGAATTATAATGAATTAACTCTGAATAGAACTTTTGGTAAGCTCTATACCATTCACCTATCTGGTAGATTTTTTGAGTTTGGGTGTTGGGTATTCGGGTTTTTTGGTGGGGTTTTTTTGTTTGGTTGGTTGGATGTTTTGGGTGGGTTGGTTTTTTTTTTCAGTTGGTTAGTTGGGGGAGGGGAGATTTTGCTGTTGGTTCAGGGGTTTTGTAGAGCATGGTGGTGTTGGGTTTTTTCTCTAAATCAGTCATATGTCTATTTATATTTTTTTTTCTCCTATTTTTGATAGAAAAAAACAGCATTATTTTTGCAGTTTTAAAATTGTTCAGCTGGCAAAAGTTTAACCTGATATCCAAGCAGCCAGTCCATGTCTATCCTTTAAACTGCACATCTCAATCCTACTGGCCCTTCTTACAAAGCAGTAGCTGCAGCGCCTCAAGCAAAGAAACAGCCTACAAAGACCAAAACCAACATAATGCTGCATAAAAGCAAAGCAATTAATGTCAAGGTGATGTGACTGAACTTCTCTAAGAATTTAAGTCACTATTACATGATTTAAAACTAAAGATAGCGCTGTATGAATCAGATACACCAGCTGAATGCTAATTGATCTAAATCACCCTGTTATATTAGTTTTGCACTGACATTTCCATAGTTGTAAGAAACTAACAAGAAACAGCACCAAATCTAGCTGGTAAGATAAAATACAAATCTCAACGCTTAAAAATAGGAATGCTCTACTGATTGAAAAAACCTGCTTTGAGAACACACAATGCTCTGAGAACTCCTAACACAGTGAAGAATTTGTTGAAAGGAGTAGGCAGACGCAGACTTCAGACTGCTCGAGACCATGGCAGCCAGTGCTTGCATAACAGAGAAGACTCCGTTAGACGACTTACATAAGAAAAATCTGAGATTGCCTTAAACAAGATTGTCTTCAGTAAGAAACCTTTACAGCAGAACTGATAAATAAAAGTTTCTTTTCAGTTAGAAACTGTTCCTACATTTGCAATAAAATAATATCAACTATTCAGGACCAATTCAAGAATTATCAAAGCTCTGAATATTAAAAAGTAGTGTCTCCAAAAGAAATCTGAGAAATCACAGACCATGCTGGATTTTTTAGAGAACCAGACACTGTTGTTGTGCAACAACAATTATTTTTAACATTAACCAAAGGCACAGCACCTGCCTTTTCTGCTTCCATTTTATTACTACTATTATTTTGCAGCAGCGTGGAACTGAAAACACATTATTATCATCATGGACACTATAATGTGAACAGTAGCATTCCCCAGAGTCTGTTCCTCCAAAATTCTAATTGTAGCAGCTGAAGTTAATATCTTCCTGCCACCTAACCCTTGCTTTGCATCTTATACTTAAAGCCTGGCTTTGCCAGTGGGCTACACTCTCGTGTTTACTACACCACTCACTAAGCATAATCAGAGTGTTTAAAAAAAAAATGTTCAAAGAAGTGTCAAGATTCAAATAAGGCAGATGTCTTTTGAAAATCTAAGGAAAAAAAAAACAATACATAAGCACCTAAGAGACAATTAAAATTTGAATCAATTTTTAGGCCCCAGCAGTGTTTGCTAACTAGGTGAAGAGTAATCATGTTTCTACAGCACCAAGCAGCTTCTTGTACGCTGACAAATCTGTATGACAACTGTAAAACCTTCATAAATTGGATATCTTAGGAATAATATTGTCCTATTGTCTTCTGTATGGCGTTTTGAACACTGAGTGGTCTTCCTTCACATTGAAAGCAAGTAGTACAACATTAAAATGTTACATTTTTAAGTGCTAATTTTGCTCAAAAGCTCATCATCATTTCTGAAATTATTTACTAAACTATTATTATTTTTTGAGATATTTACAGTGTCAGCATTCCATCTGAAGTCAATTTCAGGAAGTCATATATCCCATGTGCTCTTAGGAAGCATAACAACATCCTTGGATAAGAGGATCATAATGCAAAAAAATACTAAAACATTCAATTAAGATAAAGTAAGCAATTTAAAAAAAAATAGTTTCAAAAGGTAACTCAAGGGGACAGCAATGCTGGCTACTCATTTAGTGTTCAAGTACAGCAAGCCTTAAGAATTGTAATAACTAAGTCAATATTTACAGCTATAACCTGATAAAATTTTGCGTTACTGAGTATCTCACGTAACTTCATTTGTTCAATGAAATTTTAGTATGGGTCAAATATCTTTTAACACGTAAAACATTTGGGCATTAGAGATTGTCAATCATGCCTTGAAGGTAGTGCTCACTATATATATGAGCAAAATGAATCAAGTAACCTTTACATTAATTTTTCATTCAGGAAGCCTTTATTAAACTAAATGGCACTCCAAAGCAGTTGGTAATTGAGAAATCTATACTGCCTAGGTACATGATTATACACATTTTATATCTTCATGTGTTTAAGGTTGCTTAATTCACAATCAGAAACTGTGGGTTCCTCCAGTAATACCAGAAGTCGCGCTGCTTCTAAAAGTGGAATGTTGACTTTAAAAAGACATTGGCTCTGATCACCCAGAGCTCAGAGTAAATTCCAAATGGATTCTTGATGCCTGGCTAGTGGGGAGGGAGCGGGGAGGGGAAAGGCGCTTGCATTTAGAGCCCTACCGTGCTATCACTTCCTTAATATTATGACAACTTCTGCCGCTGACTTTGCATGTTGAAAACACCTGAAAATCTTGAAGTTTAGTATGTTTTTATTCACAGAAGTTTACTGAAGAAGTATACTTTATAACAATACAAAAAGATACATGCTGAAGTCATCTGTCATCCAGGCTCATTTGCCACAACCAACAGCAAGAAATAGCAAGCTTAAAAAGGACAGAGACACTTGCAATTCTAAATAAAAATAAAAAGCACCAGAGGTTCCTAAAACTACTGTAACCAGAAGGGAAAAACAAACAAACACACACAAACAATAGAGAATGTGACAGAGAAATAAAAATGCTCTAAATACCTGTCAAAACTGTGTTTTGTCTGTCCTCTTTCATTCAGTAATGAAATATCAGAACAAAAGCAAGAAACAAAACCACAATAGCTTGGAATGAATATACACTGTCCACTTTCAAAAACAGGAGCTCAGATTTGTTAGGGAAATAGAAAGGATGCCGATGAAAGGGTGAAATGAATAGTTCCCAATTACCTACAATTATAACAACCAATAGGAAGAAATCTTGCTACTTCAGAGGCAAAAAATACATTGCAGAAGGGATGACAGCAGTATCTGCTATGAGGAAGAGAAGAATGATTAAGGATCTCATGCTGATTCTTTCTGGATTTTAGCACTATTACAAAACACAGTATATTCCACGTTTTTCTACTAAGTGTTGGACTATCTGTCTTTGGTAGATTTAATTTTTAAAGCCATTTTAGTGCAAAAATGGATGTGTATGGAACAGTTCCCAAGTTAAATAAAGGTACCTATTTGTTATGGCCCAATAAAAAATTAAAGCCTTTTAATAATACTTGATTAGATACTAATCGAAACTGAAAGGTCCATCTGCTTTATAAAGAGTTCATACAGAAATGGGATAAGACTACATAGACTTTAAAGAATGTCAGCTAGAAGTATAATAAATACTGAATGTCCAGATTTTCAGATTAAAATAGAAGTTTGCCCAATATATTTAAGTGAAGCCATTCAAGTACCTTGAAAGGTAGTAAAAGACCGCAGATATTTTTGTTCTTAATAGCTCTGTATTTTAGCTCAGTGAAGTTCATGTTTTGCAGTCCTGGGTACACAACACTGAACAGACAGCTACTGCTAAGGAACTCACATGCCTTTAGTAACCATTAAGCCAGTTACTTTCATTTTACATGGATAGCATAAGCTTTTTATTTCAACCGCTACATCTACTGTCCATTACATAATTTCACACATATACAAGCCTTTCAAAATACTTTCAAAATAAGTGCTACAAGCTCAAGGGATAATTTCCCCCACAATCATACAAAAAAAAAAAAAGTGTTACTTAGAACAAAAAAATCACGCCTAAAAAAACCACTAGCAATTTAACATATGGGTTGAATGAGTGTCTTTGTAGTCAGTGAATGTCTCAATGTTTTTCCATTTCTATATTGCATTTTGAAGATCATATATTAAATGCCACAAAATCGTAGTCTTAAAATCTTTACTATATTCCTTAGTCTCTCACTGCGTTTTTAGCAACTGCTGTAAAAATAAATTGTCTACAACACAGAACTTTACTATATGTACATATTCAGAGTAGACACAGTCCTTGATATATACCTAATACTCAAATCCGCTTTCTCATTACCCTCTGCCCCAATTATGTAGACTTATATGATTTTCTCAAGTTTTTGCAATACTTCACTAGCTTATTACCCAGCTGTGCAGCTGAGCAAGAAGATAACCACATTCATTCCTCTTATCTGTAATGATGTAATACATCCCAGCACTGGGTTGAGATGATTGGGGGAATAATGGGATTGTAAAAACTGCAGAGATG
Organism: Pterocles gutturalis; assembly: GCF_000699245.1. NCBI lineage: Eukaryota > Metazoa > Chordata > Aves > Pterocliformes > Pteroclidae > Pterocles > Pterocles gutturalis. The sequence goes on along the minus strand of NW_010110475.1, from coordinate 1,974 downwards.
ACAAACAACAGTGCAGCCGCTTCCTCCTGATACAGTGAATTGCACACATACAGCACAGGGGGAAAATAACACAATATGCACTAATTCTGCTCCTTGAATGAAGTTAGCATTTTTCATAAGAAACAGCCGTTTCTGTACAGAAACACCATCATCATCACAATGCAGCAACCAGATTAAATACCCGCAATCTATGCTGAAGCCTAGACTTCAAGAAATAAAAGTGTTGGAGTTGTTTTTTTTTTTTTAATGATAACCAAAAAAATCAACCAAATGGAAAAATATCAGTGTAACCAAAGACTCTCCAGATAGTGCAGTGCAATGCAAAGAGTCATCAGGGACTAGTATGCAATACAAAAATAGATCTTGGACTAAAGCATGCACAGCACTGCTTTCCTATTCATTTAAAAATTAAATCTGCCTCCATTTTCTCTGTTAAAACCTTCCTTAGTACAACAGAAGAGACCCTTACCTTCTGCAGGAGCTGGGAACCTGAGTACTTGGCTGCAATAGATTTGATCTCTCCACCAAATGCTGAGGCCCAGAGCTTTACACTGTGAAGGGGGAGAAAAAAAAAAAAAAGAGACAGGAAGAAATGTAATACACATGTCATAGCAAGCAACACAGACTGTAACAGCTTCAGCTGCACTCAGAAGGATCCTAGCAATTTCGCATTAAAGAGCTCACTAAGGAACCTAAGCACAGCAAAAGATTAGCGAAGCTGTTCGAGTACAAGCACAAACTAGATGCTGTGCTAAGGTAAGGCCTCTAATATGAGGCTACCCAACCTGCACTGTTTAAATGTAAAGAATCAACTTGTACAGAAACATGCTTTGGCACAATGCAACATATATCTATTGAAAGGAAAGAACCAGATAAGATGGCAAAACAGTTCTGAATGATAAATTCTCACATGAGAAGGAATTAACAGCATCAACTTCAGTAAACACAAGCACTTAAGACTCTGCGGTCACATACTCCACCAACACATGCTCCTACAATAAAATCGAAGTAGTGCTGAGCGTGTTAGAGACCACCACTTTAAACACAGCTGACAGAGGAGCAAAGGTGCCTTGAACAGCCAGACATAACAGATAAAAATAAGAACTTCAGCAGCCAGGTTCTCATTCTTGAACATGGTCCTGAGAGCAATAGCATGAAAGCACTTACACAGACAAGGGGATCTGCTGCTCCGATCCAACCACATCCACTAAGGCTGTGTTAAAAGCTGTCCAGAAGATAAAGAAAAAGCCCCCAAAAGCCTGAAGAAGATTCGGCATTGTGCCTCTTTGTGCCTGGAAAGATTTGGGGAAATTCAAGTAAAGCTGAATTCAGCAGCAGAGGGGGTTTGCTTCTGAAGCCTCTTTCCCCACCTTTTCCCTCTCTACTAGAACAACACTGGAAGTCACAGCTCCATCCTCATCCCTCCAAGGAATGACCCTCTCTGTACAATAGAAGGAGAGGACCAGAAGCGAAGCTCTAATAACTTGAAAACTATTGTGTCCCTGGTAACAGCAAAGCGTTTTCCAGCACCACTGCAGCCACTTGCATGTAGTTCTTTACAACTCCGCAGTCAGCAGTGTGCTAGAGTTACTTCAGTGACCTACTGCTGCTCCGAAGTGCCCTTAGCAGCAAGAAAGCAGGCTATTGATTCCAACTGGGGAGGCTGTCTTCTTGCAATTACTGCTCACTTTGCAAATGGAAAGCTGCCTAGAGTTCTTTCTCTCGCCGGTAACCTCCAGCCTTCATCCCAGATCAAGTCAGCCAAGGCACTGGTTCAGCGAGCAGGAGCAGCCGGCTTTTAACGGGATAGCGCCGAGACAGAGAGGCAGGCACAGGAGGAGCTGGACCAGAGGGAGGGTGCCTCTGGATGGCAAAAGCAGAGAAAGTCTCGGGGAGCTGAAAGTGTAGTTGAGCCCTTCCAGGAAGGCGAGAAGAGAGCGCTGCACATTGCCGGGGGCTGAGCTAGGGAGGGCT